>NW_004524619.1:2070079-2076702 GCF_000260255.1 Octodon degus | reverse complement strand
AAAGAGAGAGAGAGAGAGAGAATAATTCTGGTGTTAGAGCCAATCAGATAGCTCACTGGAATAAAGTGCCTGCTTAGGCAGAGTGCAGTGGCTGGGGTTCGATCCCCAGCATGCTGTGCTGGCTCCACCCCTGGGGTGTGCTGAGACAGCGATTGAGACTGGGAGTGGTGCCATGCACCTGTAATCCCAACGCTTGGGAGGCTGAAAACAGGAGGATCACTATGAGTCTAACCTGTGTAGTGAGACTCTGTAGACCCTCTACCAAATACAATAAAAATAAATCCTGGTGTTTAGTGAAAGCTTCTAGAGGAACTAGAGGAGAGTGTTACATGTTGTATCACTTAAAAAAACTAAAGAATCTAAACCTCATTTTACAAATTCCAATCAACTCCTTTCCCTGTGCTTTCCTTATCGTAAAAACCGTGGAGATGGTGTCCTCCCTGATTGAAGTCCTATAACGTAGTGAATCTGAACTTCAGGTGAGCAAGAAAACTTTCTGTTTTTGTTTTTCTTTCCCTGAAATGTCACAAGAAGAAGCTGCTTCTCTGTTTTGGCACATAGAGATGTATAGAAGGGAGTGGGCCAAGAGAGAGTTGGGTACATTCTGTTTTACAATTATAGCTATGGATCTGGTCAATTTAGACTCAAGAATTGCCTGTCAAGATCCACTTTATGGGACCCTTAAGCATCATTTGTGTCCAACAAAGAGATATAGTGGGTGTTTGATATATAATGTATCTTTACTCTTATTTTTAAAATTATTTATTTATCTACTTGATACAGGATTTCACTATGCAGCTTAGATTCCTAGTGATTCTCCTGTCTCAGCCTCTTAGTGCTGGGATTATAGGCATGTGCAAAACTGGTTGTGGTAGCACATGCCTGTAATCCCAGGGCTGAGGAGGCTGAGACAGGAGGATCACCATGAGTCTGAGCTGCATAGCATCCAGTTTTGGGGCCAGCATGGCATGCCCAGGGTTCCAGGGCCAGTATGGCATGTGGTCCTGGGGATTGAACTTGGGTCCTTACAATTGCCAGGCAGGCACTTAGACCACTAAGCTTTCTCCTCAGCCCCCTAGATATATAATCTTTGAATGAGTAAACAGATACAGGAAAGGCCCATAAAATGCATCCTGGAAAGAGTTTATTTATTTATTTATTTATTTTTTTGGAAGAGTTGATTTATGAAGAAACTATGATTCACTGGCCATGCTTGCATGGTAAAAATAAGTAATATCCTTTATTATGAAGACATATTAGTTAAGATAATATTAGCTGCTATAATAGATCAACTCTATCACCTCAGTGACAAACTCTGTAACAAATTTCAATCCCAAATCTAGAATGAGTATTCATGATTGGGGAGAGGCTTTCTGAAGTAGTGATTTAGGGATATTAGGTCTTCCAGCTCCTTCTTCAACATGACTTCAAACGCTGAAGGAAAGGTGAAAGGATGACTCACCAGATACTGAAGGTGTTTGAGGGGGGACCATAAGGTGAGACAGACGTCATTGCTGAGTTCATTTCACCATCCTGAACTCAAAAGCATAAAGTAGTCCAGGAAGAAGAGAAAACACCTTCGGTGAATAGAGCAGAATTATTTAAATATGTGTTAGAAGTAATAAATTGAATGAGGAAGCACATTCTAGCTCTTCTACTTGCTGAAGGAAAACATGCTGAACTACTTGGCATGGATGAGAATATAAAACTCTTTTCCGTTCATGGCATGAAACTATAAATGGCTGCGGTGTCTCAGACACACAGAGTGAGGACTGGAGGATGAGTGATCCATTTGAATGGGAGGGATGCTTTTGTTTTGAGACCTGGCTTGCATCTAAGCACGTGATGCTTTTCAGGAAGTTCATACTTTTATGATGATCAATAGTGCAGCAATTGAATTTATGGTTAATGCATTCCTGGAGACAAGATCACCTGTGTCTCAAGGGGATGAACCTTTGCTTGATCATACACACACGCACTCACACACACACACACACACACACACACGCATGCACACACCCACCCACACACACACCACAATTAGTGAAACTCACATGATAGAAAAGCTGGCTGTCTGATTTAGTGTTCCATTCTTCTCCCCTTTCTAAAACAGCATTCGACACTTCATGTTTCTTGTATGTACAAGGCTTGTAGTCAAGCAGAGTGATGAGAGAAAGAGAACCAGAACCTGTCTAAGGGGTGTTCAGCACATTGTTTATATTAATGCTGTTCAAACTATTGTTCCCTTACTAGTACTGATTCTTGAACACTACTGATGGGAGAAGTCCTGAAATGGACAGCAGATAGCCAGAAACTTTGTAAGAAGTTCATATTTTTGTCTGTTGGGCATCATAACTCAAGTGTGGGCTTCTACTTCATACATCTTTTTTATTAGAATGAAATTAACAATATCCAATACTGTTTTATAAAATTACTGCTCTGCTGTAGATTAAAAACAAGAAGCTACAGGGGCAGTATAGAAAGCATTGCTATAGATTACTGTACCAGATCTGTGAGATGAGCACTGTGAGAATCAGAAGGTGACTGCACATAACACTGTGAATTGCTCTACAAATAGAGGTTTTGCTATTGGTAAATTATCATGTGGATATATGCCCAGCAAGACCCTGTCTTTTCTGTTTCTTCATATGTTTGGAGAGAAAGATGGGGCCAGAGATTTTTTAGCAGTGTGTTTTTCAAAACCACTGCTTGCAGTCCCAAAGGATTCTGATTCTTCTGCAGTCCAGAGGTTTCCTGGATGTTTAATCTTGGCTCAGGCAACACCACAGGGACGGTCTGTGATGATGTCCTCTTCACTGCCCAACAGATGATGACCCTTGATTTGTTTAGCATTCTCCTTGTGAGTGTTTTTGACCACAGAGATAACAAGGTCATAGTGATATTTCTGAGGTTCAGACTTTTTTTAAAAATAATTTTATTGAGAAACAAATAGCAATGAGACAGTTTCAAAACCAATTAGTAGGAGAGTTTCAATATTTAATATATTGCATATTGTTAGCTTCTTAGAGGTTATTCATAGGACAAGGTGTTGACATGATATCCTGTCCAAACACTATTAGTATAAATCTTTCTTCTCATTGAATTAAGAGAAAGTAGCTGTATGTCTATCCTAACTATCTTGTATATACAGATACAAAATGGTCATTCATTTTTATTGCCTTTTTTGTTTAGTTTTGTCAGAGAAGGGTATTCCATTGTCATTTCAATATTGTAGGTGCATGAATTCAGCAAAATATTCCAATATAGTCCAGTAGTCCACAATAGTAGTGGGTCATCTGCAGGACTGGCAATGTCAGAAGTTGTTGACCTGAGCTCTTTACAGCCCAGCACACCAACATGGCTTCATCCTATATACCTCGTTTTTTTACCTTTCTGCTGGATGGTTAAGACCAAGGTAAAGCAAGACCTATATAACAAGAAATGTAACTTTTGTATCTGATAAGGTAAGTCAAGTACGCTCAGGATTCATCCTGAAACCCTGTACTGCACGTTGTAGATCCTTTGTCAGGGCCTGCCACGTGGATGAGTCACAGCCATTGCTTGACCAATTTGGTCTTTGTGAAAGCCTGAGAGAATGTTTTCTCTCCATGTGACTCTCCTTAGGCACACTTTACAACTTCCATCACTTTCCTCTGTGGCTCCATAATCTCCTTGATCAGAAAATTTGGGACACAACTGAGTTACATGATGTTACAATATAGGTTCTCCTATGTCCTGAGTCTTCACTGACTTTGAAAGGCTAGGGCCAAAATGTTGGCTTTCTTTGCAGCCCTTCTTTTTCTCTAATTTTTGGTCTGTAACTTAGGTTGTTAACCCTCCAGGAGAGAAGCTTATTATTATCCTACAACATATGCAGTTGGGTTTAACCTAAGTATCTGTCTGAATATCAAACATCTTAGGTATAACATGGAAAAGGTATTTTCCATCAAGTATTGATATGTTAAACTTTAAGTCCATACAGAATATGAAGAAAAAAATTAAAAAAATAAAAATATGTTTAAAAAATGAATAAATAATATTTTTACACAAAGATTTGGAAATCTAACCATATACAGCATTGTAGCAGGACAGTCCTGTGACATTTTTTGTCCTTGTCTCTTTTTTGCACTTATTACCTTTTTTTTTTAAACAAACATTTACTTGAGGGACAGTATGGCAATAATTGGTATATCATGACAAGCAGTATGTATTTAGAAGACCAGAATGACAGGCATTCCAAGCATGACCCTACTATTACACAATGCTATCTTCAGTGCAGTTGTGTAGTTCACTGGTATCAGCATATATAGTTAGTCATGGTGAGAATCCTACCAATTAACTGCTAATTTCAAAAACCTGCTGATGTTTCTCAGGATCATTCCCTCATCCATCTTCCCTCATCCATCTTGTGTGTATAAATGTATTGCTTTGCCCCTGTCATGTTTCCTAGTTTTCTTCTTGCCCTCTCTTCGTTGTCTAATCCTCAAGTTCTTGCTTTCCTTTTAATTGTGCTATACCTTTCTATTTGTATTTCTTCTTTTGAGTTTTTATACTAGGGAGACTATATGATATTTACACATGTGGGTCTGGTTTATTTCACTTATGAGTATATCTTCAAGTGGCATCCACTTAAGTATAAAAGCTTTGAGTTCATCATTCTTTATAGCTGAGTAATACTCCATTGTATAAAAATATCACATTTTTTAAATCCATTCCTCAGGTGATGGGCATCTTGGTTGCTTCCAAGATTTGGCTATCACAAATTGTTCTTGCTATAAACATAGGTACACATACATCACTATCATATGACATTTTCAGTTCCTCTGGGAAAATTCCCAGTAGGGGGATAGCTGGCTTGAATGGGATTTCCAGTCCTAGTTTTTTAAGAAGTCTCCACACTGATTTCCATAATCGTTGTACCAGGCTACATTCCCACCAGCAGTGGAGAAAGTTTCCTTTCTCCCACAACCTCTCCAACATTTGTTGTTTGTTGATTTCATGATAGTCATCCTTTCTGGGGTAAGATGATATCTCAATGCTATTTTAATTTGCATTTCATGGATGGCTAGTGATGTGGAGCATTTTTTCATATATTTATTTGCTTCTTTAATTTTGTCCACTGAGAAGTATGTGTTTATCTAGGATGTCCATTGGGTCTTTAAATTTTGGGGCGCTAATGTTTTTTAGTTCTTTATAAATTCTAGAGAGCAGACCTTTTTCTGAGTGCTTATTAGTTAAGATTTTTTCCCAACTTGTGGGTTGTCTTTTCACTTTGTTGGTAATTTCTTTTGATATGCAAAAACTTCTCAATAGGAGGAGGACCCAGTTGTTAATTCTTTCAAGTGTTTCCTGTGTGATTTGATTTTTGTTCATGAATTCTTTGCCTATCCTTATATGTTCAAGAGTTCCTCCTACTTTCTCCTCCAGGAGATTTAGTGCTTCTGTTTTAATGTTTAGATCTTTAGAAATCCATTTTGACTTTAGCTTAGTGGATGGTGATAGACCTAGGTCAAGTTTTAGTTTTCGGCATGTAGAGAGCCAGTTTTTCCAGCACCATTTGTTAAATGGTGTCTTTCTTTCAGTAAGCATGTTTGGCCCCTTTGTCAAAGATCAGGTGACTGAGTGTGTTTGTGGAGGCTTCTGCATCTTCTAATCTATTCCATTGATCCTCAGGTTTATTTTATTGCCAGTACCATGCTGATTTTATCACAGTAACTTTATAGTACAATTTCAAGTCAGGAATTGTAATGTCTCTTACCTTGTCTTTGTTGCCCAGGATTGCCTTTTCTATTCTAGGTCTTTTCTGGTTCTAAATAAATTTTAGGAATGATTTCTCTATGTCTGGGAGGTATGTTGGTGGTAGTATGATAGGGATTGCATTAAATCGGTGCAGCATTTTTGGGAGTATGGCCATCTTCATCATGTTGGTTTTTCCTATCTAGAGCAGGGAATAACTTTTGATTTTCTGAAATCTATGATCTTTTTTCAGAGTACTTTATTTTCCTTGAAAAATTCTTGGACTTCTTTAGTTAGATTACTTCCAAGGTATTTCATTTTCTGCAGTGCTATTGTAAAAGGTATTGTTTCTATAATTTCCCTCTCAGTGTGTTTGTTATCTGTGTAGAGGAATACTACTGACTTTTGGGTATTGCCTTTGTATCCTGCTATGCTACTGAATTTATGTACCAATTCTAGTAGCTTCTTGGGGGAGTTTTTTTGGTCTTCCAAATAAAGTATCATGTCATCTGCAAATAATGATAATTTCACTTCTTCTTTACCTATTCCTATTCCCTTCATTTCTCTCTCTTGTCTAATGACTCTAGCTAATGATTCCAAAACTATATTGAATAGGAGGGGTGATAGAGGACATCCTTGTACCAGATTTGAGAGTATTCTGTAGTACTCTGAACATGAAATAGTGTTGGACTTTGTCAAGAGCCTTTTCTGCATCAGTTGAGATGTCATGTGGTTTTTAGATTTGGCTCTATTGATATAGTGCATTACATTTATAGATTCTTGAATATTGAACCATTCTTGCATCCCTGGGATGAAGCCTACCTAGTCATGGTGTATAGTCTTCTTGATGATTTGTTGTATTCTATTTGCTAGGATTTTATTGAGGA
>NW_004524619.1:2068206-2069519 GCF_000260255.1 Octodon degus | reverse complement strand
TATGTAGGGGGTTTATCAATTTTATTTAATCTTTCAATGAACCAGCTTTTTTATTCATTGATTTTTTGAACTGTTTTCTTTGTCTCAATTGAATTAATTTCTTCTCTAATTGTTATGATTTCTTCCCATCTTTGAGCTCTGGGTTTGGTTTGCTCTTACTTTTCTAGATGTTGGATGGGCAACATTAAGGTGTTTATTTTTTTCCATTCTGTTTTCCTAATGTGTGAGTTCACAGCTATAAATTTCCCTCTGAGAACTGCTTTCATTGCATCTCATAAATTCCAATAAGTTGTCTTGAATTTTCATTGAATTGTAGATATTGTTGAATTTCTTGTTTAATTTTATCTGTGACCCATTGATTGCTGAGTAGGATGTTGTTTAATTTCCGTGTGTTTAAAGGGTTATTCTATTTTCTTGTCTCATTTATTTCCAGTTTCATTGCACTGTGATCAGATAATATGCAGGGGATAATTTCTGTTTTCTTGCATATACTTAAGCATGACCTATGGACCAGTATGTGGTCTATTTTAGAAAACGACCCATATGCAGCTGAAAAATATGTATATTCAGCTGTCGTTGGGTGGAACAATTTATATGTCCACTATGTCCATTTGTTCTAAGCTCTGGTTCAGTTCTGCTACTTCTTTGCTAATTTTTTTGTCTGGTTAACCTATCTTTTTGGGATAAAGGGATGTTAAGGTCTCCTGTTAAGTTTGTGGTATTGGATATCAGAATTTTCATGTCTATTAAGATTTGTCTTGTATAGTTGGGTGCTCTTGTGTTTGGTGCATAAACGTTTATGAGTGTTACCTCTTCCTCTTGAATTTTTCTACTAACCAGCATATAGTGGCCTTCTTTCTTTTGTTTGATCATTCTTGGTTTGAAGTTGAGACTGTCTGATAACAGGATTGCTATCCCTGCTGTTTTCTGAGGTGCTGGGGCATGTAGTATTATATTCCATACTTTGACTTTCAGCCAGTGAATTTCTTTATGAGTTAAGTGTGTTTCTTGTATATAGCATATTGTTGGATTTTGTTTCTTAATCCATTGTGCCAGTCTATTTCTTTTAATTGGTGAATTGAGTCCATTTACATTGATGGTTAGAATTGAGATGTATTGACTCATGATCAACATATTATTTACCTGCTGTTGTTTACTCCTTTTTTTTCCTGTGTTTAATTGTTTGCCATATTTAGTGGGTTCCTTCTGTTCTCATTCGTGGAGTTCTGATCATTTTGGTCCCTCTCTAGAACATCTTTCAGTAGCCTTTGTAGAGTTGACTTTGTCATCATAAAATTCTTTAATTGTTCTTT
>NW_004524619.1:2053899-2067690 GCF_000260255.1 Octodon degus | reverse complement strand
CAGTGTCTTTAAGATCTGTGACTCTGTCTTCATTTTCACACGGTTTTGCAAACTTGTGCTTGAAATTTTAGGTTCCTTTATATCTCTTTGACTCTGCTTCATGTGATCTATTTCTTTCCTGTATTACTCATTCAAGGAATCTGTTGCTTTTCTAATCTCCTCTTATTTTTTTTATCAGTGTCTTCTTGAGAAGCAGTTATTAATTCTTTTACCTCAAAGATTATTTCTGATCTGATTTCCTCTGTATGTTCCTGCATTTGATTCTTTACTTTGGATGCTTTGAATTCAGAGATTTCTTTTTTATTTTAGAAATTAATTCTGGTCTGAGTTCCTCTATACCTTTTTGTTGTTGTTTCTTTACTTCAGATGCTATTAATTCAGACATTTCAGCTGTGCTATTGTCCCCTGCACTTGTTCTGGGTGGGCTTGGGATCTGAGATTACATTTTGCTCCTTCTCTTTGTTATTTTGTATAGCACTGTCCTCTGATCTTTGGTACAGTTATAACCTTATCACCTACTAAAAATTGGGTGCAGTTCTCCTAAGTTTGAGTTCATCCAGTTGTGCCTGGCTTGAGTCTGGCTACTATGCTCAACTCCTTCCTGCTGCAGCCCTTGGCAGTGAGCCTGATGTGCCCCTCTGGCAAGATGTTCTGCTTCTGGATTAGATGGGTGGTTTTGGCCCCTAGTCTCTCTGCAGGGACTTCAGCTGCAGAGCTTCACCTCAGGCCTGTTGCCAGGCCTGAGCTGGGTCTAGAGAGTTCCAGGGGGCACAGGAGAGCACAGAAACTCTTCCACACATTTACTAGGCCTGGGCTTGGGAGGGTCTGGAGGGGTCCTGAGAGTGCAGTGGAAGTTCTCACTCACAGGGCAGGTTGGGCTGGCTCTGGAGGGGTGGAGTGGTCTGGAGAGGGCAGTGAAAGGTCTCACTCATGTGGTGGGCCTGGGCTTGGTCCGGAGAGGTCCAGTGGCCACAGGGAAGCTCAGAAGCTCCCCCCACCCACTCACTGGTCCTGGGCTTGGTTGGGTCTGGAGGGGTCCCGAGAGCACAGCGGAAGTTCTCACTCATAAAGCAGGCTTGGGCTGGCTCTGGAGGGTTTGGATTCAGTCTTGTGACCATGCACAAGTTGGATCAACTAAGGAAAGCAGAGAAGGAAACTCAGAGACTTTCTGTTCTGATCATCAGGCCAATCATTTTAAGAGTTGGCTGACCAGCACCCTCTGGATTTTGGTGTTATCAAGATTAGAATCTTCCTCTGTGAAGACCCCAATACTGTAATCCCCTATTCACCCAGCGAAGATGCAAGAATGTTCTAGAAACATCCACTGAGTTATCAGGGACAGCCAAAGAGCAAAACCTTTCATTGTTTACTATAAGAACAACAAAGGACTGGTTGAAAAGAATTGAATCCTAATTAGGGGATCTATTAAATACAAGTCTTGACCTGTTAAATACTATGCATTGTGGTAGGTATGGATATAGAGACTGCAGTTAATTTTGAGCCAGAAAAGAGATGACACTGATTTACTAATACACTAACATAGAGCAAAGGTGATACTCTTCCTACTCCCAGCAGAAGAAGAATCCCTTTCTTCAGGCTGTCTTTGCTATATCTTAACTCTTTAGCTCTTTCCATGACAAAGTCCTGTCTAGCACTCACTAGTGCTGCTTGCCAAGTAGTTGTTCAGCATGTATTACATGCTAGTACCATCTTGGTCACAGAGAAACAAGGTTCAGTGACATATGGCAATTTATGTGTCACACTGTCGGCTGTGTGCAAAGTGAGAGTCGAGTAATTTGTATCTGAAGCAGATAAACCAAGAGATTAACTAATTCATGACCGTAGATTCTCTAAGCTGTCTGTGAGATCACTCATGTGCTTGATATTTCCAAACGGTGTTACGAGACAGTATGGCTTTAGCTTCTAGTAAGTAGGAATAATAAAAACATAAAATAAGGAACATAAATTGAACTTTAGTAACACTTGTGTTGAAGGCTTTTGTTGTAATGTCTAGTGTTCCTATACAAGAGTCTATAAAATAAATTCTTCATGTAATTTAATGTGGGTGAAAATGTCTCTATGTTCCCTTATTAGTATAGGATTTAGACAAGTTATAAAATTTTCTTGTATCATTGGCTATCAGGTTTCTCAGGGCTAGGGTTCTACTATAGATACCTGTCTTCCTTATTACGGCACCTTTTAGAACCTTCTGATCCATAGTCAGACACGTTGTACATTGCACCACTGGCCCTGTGCTTATGGCACCTTTTAAATTAAAAACTGTCTCTTTCATTTTAAACCACCTCAAATAGTTTTTTCTTAAAAAAAAACTTGAAATAATACAATGGACAAATGGGTTCTATTAGCATTTCTTTTCCTTGCAATGGTTGGGCAAATTCTTTTATAACAGAAAAGCAAAACCCCATACTCAAGAAAATCAATTCTCCAGTGGTTCTTATCTAAATGAAGGCGAGTCTCTTTTGGGCTATAATCTTTGCCTTACTCCTAACACTATTCTTCATGGTTAGACTTCTGCCTGTCCTACAACAGTGATGTCCTCTGTAGTCCTGGAGCCCACAAGAGAGGGCTTTGTTGTGTCATTGTTTCATAGCCTTGAACCCAGATCTTTGTTTTAGAGCTTCCCAATGTTCTTCTGATTAAGGATAATCATTTTTTTTCACATAACATATATTCATTTATCTAGGTGTCTGTGTTATGTTCCCAGTAGGTAGCACATATCTGTAGACAGTATGGAGTTGTAACCAAGAAAGTATATATTGAAATTTAGGAGTTAACTTCTCCTTGAGGAGGCTACCACTCAGAGAAAAGAGACAAGCATAATCACTATTGTATTATGGGGTGACATTCTTGGACCACACAACACAAACAACAACCAAACCCAACCCATCCGACCCAGCTCAACCAAACCATCATCCTCATCCTCATCCTCATCCTCATCCTCATCCTCATCCTCATCCTCATCATTATGAGCAGCAGCAGCAGCAACACTTTTTCTCTTTCATGATAGAGTTTGTGTTTGAAAAACAGGTGACTTTAAGGGAACTGTTGAGCTGGGGATCAAGATAAAAAGTCTATGAAAACATCTCAAGTTATATTAATGAAAATTCCAGAGAAAATGGAAACTTTTTTTTTTTTTTTTGTATTTTAGGGAAGGGTCTACAGGGTGTTCAGGGCTCACTACTAGATTGGACTCATAGTGATTCGCCTGTTTATAGCCTCCCAAGAGCTGGGATTACAGGTGTGCGCCACCATGCCCAGTCTCAGTTGCTGTCTCAGCGTGCTCTGGGGGTGGGGCCGGCACAGCAGGCCCCGGGATCCAGCCTCCGGTCCATGCTTCTGCTGGCAGGTGCTTTAATCTGCTGCGGTATTTGGCCAGCCCTGGTAATGGAAACTTAAAGGGAATATTTTGAAGAAAAATTTTTCAAAGCTTGAAACTATGGAATGTGCTTTCGATGCCAAACAAAGGTATTGTGTAACAATGCCACCTCAGGATAGTTATCTTGAACAATGTGTCTTTGCTTGACTTTAGTATTTACTATTAGCTAAAGGCTCAAGTTCTGTGATATTTCATGCTAACTTGTAGATCTCTCCTAGCAGAGATGCAAATAATTTCTGTCCATTGGCAAAGATAATTCCAAAGGTTATAGTTTTTAATGCCCTGTGGAACATTAGTCAGCTCTGCATCTAACCCATCAATATAATTCTAAAAGTTCTCATTAAATGCCCATAAATATCCCATTCTTCAAAATGTTCTCTGAACTCGATTTTTCTTACTGTTTCACTCATTAATAAGTTAATAAATCTTTGACAGACGTTCCTTTTATATTTGTATGAGAGGCATGTTTTTGACTATAAAATTTATACTTTAACATCATGTATAGCATTTTACACACCTTAGATTATTATTAGTGCAAAATCAATTTCAATTCACCATTCCTGCTTCATAGAAATCTTTCAGAATCTCTCTCTCCCTGCTGTTTTAATGACTCACATAGAAAGTTGTGTGCTCTGTGGCAGGAGCACCAGAGGGCCTTGCCATCCAATGTCTGATTTTCCATCGGAGAACACAGCAGCTCTCCTTTTTGCATTTTTAACTTTTGATTTGATCCTGAGGTCCCGCCATAGTTCACAGCAAAGGATGCTTTGTAAGAGGAAACCTTAATGTATTCAGTTTGCTATGTCTGAGAATTCATCTGACATTCCTTCCAAAATCCCTGCCCCAAATGATTAGGTGTCAGAACCATAAGGAGACAGATGGCGGGACACTATTGTTGAGGTGCTCTGTTTCTTATGTTTGAGTTAGCTGTCTTTTGTCTCAACCATAATAATTATTTCCACTAGGGTATTAGCAACAACTACAGAAAAATAATAAGTATTATTGAGTGGCTACTACATATGAGGCAGGATTCCAAGCACTTTTTGTTATTAGCTCAGACAAATGTAGCCACATACTTCCTTCGGAGTGGGCACCAGGGATTGATACTCCAAATAGGTATCAATCACCTTGAAAGAGTCCAAATGAGTCACTAATCCAACCCCCAACAGGAAGAGACCCTGTTCTCTATTTATGCCCACTTGCTATGTGACTTGCTTCTCCATTTGATTTGATCAATTTTACTTGAGCAATGGTGCTTGTAATCTCATTGGCTGAATGTAGTTTTGTTCCACCTCATGCCCACCTAAGCGAGTTCTCATGTTCTCCACCACCTTAGACCTGCCTCACTGCATGGTTTTACTCTATAAAAGTCCCTGGAAGAGACAGCATCCTGGGGACCATCTGCTCGGGGCCCTCCTTCTGTCCCTTTCTTGGACAGACACTTTCTTTTCCCTAATAAATATATTCTGCTAAAAAAAAGTCCAGGTGAGACTTGAACCATATAGCTGTACAGTGAAGGCAGGATGGTCAGAGCACAACAGGAAGAACCGAGGAAGAAGAATTTGGAGACCAGAAGGGGGAGCCAGGATTAGGTGACTGAAGTTTGTTCTAAATGTGAAGGGGAAGCCTTTGGAGAAGTTAAGTGGGGAGTGATGTAGTCTGCTTAGGTTCTAAGTAGTTTGCTCTGGCAGCCCTCAGAGAATAGGTGGTAGGGCTACGAGGGGTTCGGGCCAAGCAGAGGAGGCTATGGTGGTAGACCTTAGAGAAATGTGGGGATGGCCCCACCCTGTGGAAGTGTTGGGTAGGGCTGGGCTCTATTTTGAAGTCAGAACTTAGTTTGTAGGGTGCTCTTTTAGCCTGAACATACTGGTAGATGATGACATGATGATTTCAGAAAATTAGAGAAAAGGAAGGAAAGAGGAAAACCAAACACATTGACTTGGACATGTTAAGTTTGTGGTTCCCTTTACAGTTTAGATGTTTAACTTAACCTCTAAGTTTGAAGATACTCTCTAAGTTAAATGTAGGTACCTAAGTGGAAATGGATAGATTCCAGAAGTGATTAAAGGTCAGGTTGATGTTAGAGAACTCATTCCACTTGTTACTCTGGTGGCTGGATGGTGAACTCTGCTTTGGGGTGCTACTGCCTCTTCTCTCTTTCTTCTTTCATCTCTCAATTCTCTTTTTCTAATCATTCCTAGTAGGGATGACTTGGAATTTACATATGCTCCAGCCAAAATGAATATAGAAGTAAATCTACATATTCTAGAGTTTCACCTGAGGGAAATTTGGAGTGGGGAGAAGGATTATTCAATTAGCACTATATTGTGAAAAGGGCTGTGGTACAATTTTTTAAACGGTTATAATTTTGAGCCCACGAGTGAGTTGTGAAATCAGTTTAGTAGAAGGTGAAATCAATTTAGTGGGTCACAAACAGCATTTGATTTTTTTTTTTTTTTTTGGTGGAACCGGGGATTTGAACTCAGACTCTTGACTTGCCAGGCAAATGCTTATTCCACTGAGCCATCTCCCCGGCCCCTAACAGCATTTGAAAGAACAAATCGGAATAGAGAATAAAAGTGCATCACACATAATAAGGGCAAGTATTATGTGAAATAAGTGAAATTTTGTTTCACCGCCACACATATAGGTCAGGTTGCAGTGTGAAATGCACTTCTTGCAGCGAATGGTAGAACTCTCGGAAAGTCTCCGCCACAGGAGAGGTGTGTCTCAAATATTAGCTTATAGATGGAGGACAGCGACGTCGGGGCCTAAGGCTGTATGCAACTAAGGCAGAGCCACACAGCCGTTCGGCATCTTAAGTTTTCTATTTAAACAAATGGGAATGTATGTTCTCTCCCTGTGTATGAATCTGATTCTTGTGGTTTTACAAGCTCACAATAAGTTAAAAGGAAAAATGATTTTGGAAGGCTGCTCAGTTGGCTCAAAAAGTCTGAAGGAAGAGTTTGAGGAAGAACTCATAGTTTTAGAACCTGGGACTAGATCAGGAGACACAGTCTCTCTCTCTCTCTCTCTCTCTCTCTCTCTCTCTCTCTCTCTCTCTCTCTGAGACATAGTTTCTCTTCTCTTCTCTTTTCTCTTCTCTCCTCTCTCTCTGTGTTTATCTCTATTTCTTTCTCCTCTTTACTTAGTTGCATTCTTTTCTGTGTTAGACAACAGCTGTTTCACATTGCAAAAAATTATGCTGATGATTAGCCATTCGTCCAGTTTCCCTGATTGATTGAGGGATAGCTTACTCATTGAGAAAGTTTCTTTATGCCAGCCATTCTTTCCTTGAAGTATCATTGGTCATACATACCTTAGCATCATTTTAGCTCTGAGATTTAAAGGCCTGCTAGCTGTAATTAGAATTATCCCAGAGGAAGCCTCTGATTGGTCCACCCCAGTCACTTGCACATCCCTGAGCAATTTCTCTGGCCAGTGGAACTTAGATGTGCCACTCTGGGTTTTACATGTAATCCCGTGTGTGTGTGTGTGTGTGTGTGTGTGTGTGTGTGTGTTCTCATGAAGTTCTGAAATTTACCTTCAGGAATAACTGAAACATCTTTATAGTAAACTAACATCTGTGGAACTAATTCCTGGGTTCATAAAAACAAAATGTGATTAATGCTACAGGAGGTGCCTTACGGGCCCCCACCCTCTGCTTTCCTTGTAGAATGACTTCCACAGGTCCTCTGTACATCAATCCTGGCTCAGCTGGGTCTGCACAGAGCTATGTGATTTATTGAATACACCCGCTAAAACAATTGTACATAACAAAGACCCAGAAACTATGCGGGATCCTCAAGTTTCTGAAGAAAAAAAAAAGATAAAATCTGAACTCTCCTGTTTCTAAGCTTTAAATTCTTTGTATTTATAATAAGCCTCAGCCTTGGGAAATCATGTTACCTGGTAATGGAGGGGAAAAATTTCTGTAATGCAAATCTCAATGAGGGATGATGAAGTTAAATACCGTTAGATTTGTCTAGTTTCCCTATGTGACTGGTTGAGGGATATCTTACTCGTAGAGAAAGTTTCTTTATGCCAGCCATTCTTTCCTTGAAGTATTATTTCACTCCAAACAAATCATTTAAATATCTTTCTGCTGCTACAGAGAATGTCCAGCTACCCAAATATTTTCTTGTCAATCTCCTGTAATGTGTTCTGTCACATAGAGCCCTCCTGGGAGTGAAACAGGTTTACTTTAACATTTTATGAGATCAACTTCTCTCTATCCAATGGCCAGTCATAGAATAGGATTATTAATTTAGAATAAGTAACTGGCAACTGAGTTAGGGGACTGTAATTCCATTGAGAAACTCTAGATTTTTAAATTAATTTAATGCATTTGAAAGCTCTAAGACTGACAGGAAGGAAGAAGGGCACTTTTTTCCCTTGGTGAGTTGGTACTGCTGGAGCCAACAGTGCATCCAGAACTTTCTGCAAGGCTTGTCCACTGGTGACCTTTGTGAGGATAGATAGCCCTATGTTTGGTGACCCCTTCTTTTCAGAATGAGGGACAGTGACAGGACTTTGTAGTCCTAGAAGCCCAAGTTAGAATCTCAGGTCTGCCTCACACTTAATAGTATGATTTGCTCTCATCTGATAAAATTTAGCACTGCTCAGTTTAAATCTGAATTTCAAATAAACAAAAAATAATTTCTTAGTGTAAGTAATATTCCAAGTATTCCATCATGTAGACTTATACTGAGCATGTTTGTTGTTTGTTCATATTCCAATTTAAAGAGCACCAGGTATTTTCATTTGCTAAGCCTGGCAGCCCTGAGTGTAGGTAAACTACACAATCTCTCTTTGTCTTAGGTTCTCTCTCTCTAAAGTGGAATAAGTAATACCCTGCAGAAGCCTGGGTGACATAATTGATTCATTCAGCACATTTCCATGGACTGTTGAGACAGCACAGTGAACAGAATAGATCAGAATCTCTGCTCATGAAGTTTAGATGTTATGGTGGGAAAGGAAAATGACAAAAGAATATAAATAAGCATACCAAATGATGATTTATACTACGGAGAAGAAATAGCAGGGAAATAATTGGGATTGGTAGTGGGGATTTAGGATTTGAAGTAGATTGGTCAAGGAATACTTTACAAGGAAAGGGATATTTGATTAAAGTGAACAAAGAAGAAAGGAAAGAAGGGAAAGGAATGGAGGAAGTGAAAAGAAGAGACAGGGAGGGAGAGAGGGAAGGAGGAAGCTAGTCTTGAAGACAGCTGGATGGAGATCATTTCAAGCTCAGAGACCAGTAAGGGTGACAGCCTTGCAGAGGTGCCTGGCTTGTCCAAGGAACCTCAGAAAAGTCAGTGTGACTGTAGAGCTCTGAGTCGGGGACAGGAGAAGAAGGATACAGGTGTAAAATGCCTGGCCCGTGCTCAGTGCTTTTTATTTCTGTTGTGGCCATTTTGACTGGATGAATGCTAGTTGTTGAGTAGAGAGTTTTCTGGAAGGGTCTTGAGTCTTCCAAGCCTACCTTTAGGGCCTCCGTTTCTGTAGTCACAAAGTGGGCATGAACGTAGCAGCACAGCTTCCCTGCAAAGTTAGAGTGAAGGCCTCTGAGGGGTTTTGTGCAGCACACCCATACAGTGATGTTATCTAGAGTTGCACAAGTCTGTTTGCTGTACTTTCCTCACCAGCAGGAAGGGACATAACTAGGTTGTCTCTGCGATCGAATGTGCTTTCTTCCTTTCAGTCAGTAGCTCAGAGCTCCCAGTTGAAAGGCCGGGGAAGGCTGTGCTGGCTAGTTTGCTTCATTCTGTCACAAAGTGCAAGATACAGACTAAGGTCCACTTCTCAGAAAGGTAGCTCAGACGCTGTTAGCTTGTGTGGCATGAAGGCGATGCGCCCCAAACTTCAGAGTCCAGGCCAGGTATGGGCAGGGAGCGGCTGGGGCTGGGCTGGGCAGAACACAAGGGCTGCAGCAGTTAGGTGAGGCAGAGATTAGGGCTGGGATTGGTACAGGGTTTTTGATGGAGCAGTTTAGTAGCAAGGCCAGTCAGACAGTTTGTGACAGAGACCCCAGGAGCTGAGGCAAAGAGAGAAGGTGAAGGTGAGGGCCCAAATGCCTGGATCCCAGACACGGCATTGTTTCCTAACAAAAAATGGAATGGGGGGCTGATGAGATAGCTCAGCAGACTAAAGCACCTGCTTAGGAAGCTTAGGGAAGTGCAGGGATCATGGTTCGATCCCTCACATCATATGCAGCTCTAGCCCCATCCCCAGGGTGGGCTGAGCCTGTCACAGAGGGTGTAGTGGTGCATACCTACAATCCCAGCCCTGGGGAGGCTGAAAACAGGAGGATCATCATGAGTCCAAGCTGCATAGTGATACTCTGTAACAACCAAATACATTAAAAAAACAGACTGACAAACAAAAAACCAGAATGGGCTGAGTGCTTTAGCCAGTTTTCTATTTAATATTGAAAACCCCCTCTCTCAGAATGCCCTGGAGACTGTGTTAAAGTGCTGATTACTGGGTCCCACTGACTTAGACACAGTGGGGTTGGCTTCAAAAGAACCCTGTCAACCCTGATGGATGCATCTGCAGTCTAATCTGAGACCTTTATGTGGAGGGAGATGTGCTTACCTGTTGCAATGAGGCATGAAGGATCCGAGAATTTTTTAACTTCTACTGAAAAATCTTGTTGTAATTTGTGTTTTCCTGCCAATTATCTCCTTATTGTCTCTACACAGTTATTTATTTTTTTTGTGACTATTAATCTTGATTCTTTTAACTAAATTAAAATGAGTTGATGATTAGGGATCATGTCTTTTACTTCTTCATGTCCCAGGTAGTACTGAATTTAGTGCTGTGCCTGTGGGATTGTGCTAGCTAATGTCTGTTTTCAAGGATTAATTACACGGCCGTCCTTGCTCCCACCTTACCTGTGATCAACAATTTTGCAAATGTGCTGATAGTCTTGGAGAGCCAGGATGATATGATGCGGATGCATCTGCAGAAAAGTTGTCTCATTATTTGTAAAATGCCTTATTGCAATGGTTTTCATCTTGGCCACATCATACTGCATTTAAATAAAACTCCTGATGCTCAAGCCATATCCAAGACTAACTAATTAGGAATCTCTGAGGGTCAGATACAAGAACTACTGGAAAGGGAAGAGGAGTGTCACCAGAATCTGGGAGGCTGGCGGAGAAGCCTTTGCAGAGCAAGTGTTTGATTCTTAAATTGGAGTTTTGAGGTGCTCAGATCTTGGGGGGTGGGTGGCACGGTTGGTTGGCACTCTGAGTTTTAGAAGGGTGCAGCTGACCATGCAGATAGGAGTGCTTGTTTGGTACCATGGCAATCATAAAGGCAAGGCCAGTTGGTATTCAGATTATGAGGGGGAGGTTTGGGTCATTCTCATGACTGCTACTAGCACTGCTGAAGGGTGTCGGCAGGCTGAGGCCACAAAAGCCAAACGAGTTAGGAAACTGGAACCATAGATTTCCTATGCTTCTCAGTGGTACTGGAGCTGGAAACAGATCTCAATCTCTTCTCTCTTCCCTTTTTCTTCTAATTTCAGGTAGAAACCAATGGTAAGCTACTTGGCAATGCATTCTTGAAAGTGGTACTGATTGAGTGACGCATGACAGGAAGATGGAAGAATGGACCCAGGGCTGATAAGCCACAGACAATGACTTGGTCCTTTTCCCCATCACTGGGACAAATACCCTACACCTACAATTTAAAGGAGGAGAGATTTATTTTGGCTCACGGTTACAGTCCGGGCCTTGCTAGCTTCAGGGTAGAAAGAGCATGATGGAAGGATCTGCATGGAGGGACAATTACTTGCATGGTGGCAGGCAGTAAGCAGAGAGGGGAGGGTGGCTGTGGGGACGGAGAAGCATCTTTCCTGTTGACTCCCATCTGCTGCGTCACCTCCTACAGTACACCCTGCTCTGATCTCATCCTTGGATGAGCAATGTGGCCCCAGGCTCCCATCTTTCCCCAAAGCCCAACCTCTGAGAATCTATGGTTTAAACCATAATGTTCAATAACCTGCATGGCCAGCTAGAAAGGGTAACACTGATGCTGGGAGTCAGGCAGGCTCGCTTCAGGCCACCCTAACCTTTACACTTTGCTGGAGCTCGTGGTGGCTGTGACCTGAGCATTCATGTCCCCTCCACAATCTGTGCTAAGAATTAATATCCATTGTGGTGGTAGGAGCTGAGGCCTTTGGGGAAGTGAGTACCTTGAGGGCGCTGAGGTCATGAAGTAATTGGTGCCTTATAAAGGGGCCCAAGAGTAGTCCTCTGGGCTTCTGTGCCCTCTGCAAGGGCAGGACACAGAGCTCCTCTCTTCTGGTATTTGGGGGTAGACAGCCAAAGTGCTATACTGGAAGGAGAAAGCAGTCCTCATCAGACACCAGTCCTGCTGGGTCCCTGATGATTTATTGCTTGGCATTTTGTTACAGCAGCACAGAGGCACTAAGACACTTATCTCACCTGGTCTTTTTTTGTTGTTGTTTTTCTTGGGAGCTGAGAGAGACAGAGGGAAAATAACATCTGTTCCTGGCTTGGGCATCCACTGCTGTCTGGGTGGGATAAAACCCTGGAGAGAGATAGTATAACAGTACTGGCACAAAAGGGGTGTGGAGCAAGTTCCTTCTTTGACAGTGACACTGAAAAGGCATCGGCATGCTTATTGTTCCTCAAACTGGAAATATAAAGAATGGATGAGCATAGAGACCTCTAGTATTCTTTGTTTTTGTTGTTGTGGGTGGGGACCTCATCTGTGTGGGCCCAAAAGACCCATGCATTGGAGAACATCTGCTGGCAGTCAATGGAAGATACAGATGCAGTTTTCAAATGCAAATGTCAAGGCAGTAGGGGATGGCGGAGAGTGTAGAATGGAGGTCTCCGGGGGATAGATGGAGACCTCAAAGTGTATCACTGAGGCACATGAATATAGGCACCATGAGAGAGATGGGGGACCGAGTGGAAGGCTGCTCTCTACTGGGGATGGTGCTTTGACCAACAAAGAAGACATCCACCTGCCACAGCAGCTATAAAAGGAAGAGGAAGCAACACAGTGAAGAAGGAAGTGTAGGAAGAAAAGAGCAGATAATATTACCTGCAGGTGATCAGAGTGGTGACAATACTTGTCTTAGGCCTAGGGAAAAACTCGTGAGCCAAACAGAAGCAAGGACTACCTTGGTGACCCAAGTGGGTCTGTTTCATAGCTAAAAGCGACTGAAAGCCTATGAAATGAGGCTGAGGTATCAAGGCTTTCACCAATTTGTAGAAAAACTGTTCGGTGGAGCATGATTGGTGGAAGCTACTAGAAAAACAAAGTAATTCATGCTTCTACCTTGACAAGTTCAAACTTCTCAGTCCACCCAGCCATGGTTTATAACACTTATAAATCCCAGGGTCCATCTGGCTCAGTCTGAAAGCCACGTCTTGTTCAAGAATCACATTTTCGAAGCCAAAAGTAATTAGGAATTCTCCATCTGAATTTTGGAAATCTGTGATAGGCTTTCAAGACTGCAGCCTGCAGCAGCTCTTCTCAGTCACCCCCTCACACACTGTGGTTGTTCCAGAGCCCCTCTCTTCATATCAGTTAGCAATTTCTTTATCTTCAGCACACTCTACTGCTCCTCTCTTCTTTCTACATTCTTCTCCTCAGCTTTTTGTTACATAAACCATCATTAACCTTTGGCCTTTTTTTTTTCCTTACTCTTCTTTTGTTTTCTTTTTCCTATTCTCTCTCTTCTGCATCTAAAAAGTACAAAGAACCATTAGAAGAAGATGAACTCGCCAAGGTGGATGCTACCGAGATGCCAATGCTGGGCACATGGAGAGACTAGAAGGGCAATTCTCTCTGTCAGGTAAGTGATGCTAGTGTTGCGGGGACTGGAGCAACAACGCATCCTCAAACATGGCTAATTTTTATTTAGCATTGATGAAAAATGTTAAAATGTCCTGTTACTTACAGTTTACAAAAAAATTATTTTCCATGCCCTAGTGGATTCTCAAAACCCTGCCAATGTGATTATGCCCATCACAGTGGTAAGAAAAGTTGGCTCTGAGAGGCTAACTGACTGAAAATGATTGGCAGAGCAGAACCTCAGAATTTGAACCCAAAACATCTGACAAGGCCCAGAGCTTGTCCTCCCCTGCCATGTTCTCACCAATATCTGCTTTTCTCTCTGCTGCTGTTGTTTTGTTGGTGTCACTTATATCTCTTTCCTCTGCCATTTTGGAACTGCTGGCAATTTTCTTTTTCATTTAAAGCTGCATGCTTCTTATTGGGCAGGAAGCAACAAAGACTAAAACGTTTCGTCGTTTCTTCTTCTTCTTCTTCTTCTTCTTCTTCTTCTTCTTCTTCTTCTTCTTCTTCTTCTTCTTCTTCTTCTTCTTCTTCTTCTTCTTCTTCTT
>NW_004524619.1:2015297-2053799 GCF_000260255.1 Octodon degus | reverse complement strand
TCTTTCTTCTTCTCTCTTCTTCTTTCTTCTTCTTCCGTCTCCTCCTTTTCCTTCTCCTTGTCCTCCTCCTCCTCCTCCTCCTTCTTCTTTGGATATGACAGAAGATTAAGAACTTTTAAAGATGATTTATCAAATCCATTCTCCTCAGAATAGCATTTCTATGCCATCTGCAGGTTAACATCATGACTCATACCCTAGTATGGCTAGGATTTAAGGGGCCAGATGTGGCAGTAAATTCTCAGCAACAAAAACATCCAAATACTGGGACTTCTGTCATTGCTCAGAATGTTCTAAATGCTTCTTTTGGAATGTTTCCCATAGCTAGTTTGTTAGCCACATAAGATAATCCATTTGATTTTCTTTACTTATTTCGTTTGGACAAAGTCAGGGATTCTCAGGCTAGTCCATCTTCTCAGTAGGATTTTTGTCTGTTTTCAGAATGAAATTTATGCCTAGAGGACAAATACTTTTTGTCAACAAAGACAAATGTCTGTCTCTCTGTCTGTCTGTCTGTCTGTCTGTCTGTCTGTCTGTCTGTCTGTCCATCAGTCCATCTGTCTGTCTGAAACACCCAAAAGACAGAGAATTATCAGATGTGGAGATTTAGGAATATTACTTTGCAGTCGTGTGGTATGCTGCATGACTAAGAAAGATCTAAGATGAAGGCTGCTTTGTGACACAGAACAAGCAATTGTCTAATGACTTGAGTGGGTGGGAGGCCAGGATGGAGGGTGGTAGCTGCAAACTCCCAGGAATACCCAGCTTCTGCAAGTGGGGTAAAGTAGTCTTAATGTTGGAAAGCGATGGTTACGGTTGTAATTAGAATGTGGGAATGAAGAATGTAAGAGTTGGAGTTGGAGCTTATGCAGGGGGCCTGAGGGTATCCAATGTGATCGGCTAACCCTTTGGTTACTGTAGTCATTAGGGCAGACTTGACTACTTTTACTAAGGAGAGTTTACCTGATCATGCATGTCCAAAAATAAATGTTTGTTTTTTGCTTTAGTTGAAGGACAGGTGTATGAATATTGCATTGATATTGCTGAATTCTGATTGGACAATGTCATTTTACAGGCTTGTGAAGGTCCTGAAGAGATTATTGTTTAACTCACTTGTAACAGAATGAAATAGAATTGTTTATTTTTTTTCTATGTGCAGAATTCTTCCAAGTCTTTGATTTTTTAGAACATGCAAAAGAAAAAAGAAAAAAAAAAGAAAGAAAGAAAAGAAAAAAAGCAGAACATTCCGTTTGTTCTTTTAATCCACGTGTGTTTTTGTCAGGCCACCCTCTCCTCAGCTTGCTGCCTTAATTTGGTTGGTGGACTCATCCCCGAGTTTGTCAGACTAAACTCATTCCCCTCTTTGTGGTGCAGCCAAGGAAGATGCTTCCCTTCAGTCTGTTCTCTTTGAGGAAGAGTGAGATAACAGGAACCGGAGGAGTGGGGGTGAGGGTGGGTTTCTGAAGTGACCCCATCCTTTCTATGGGCAGCATTACCCTGGTGCAGCGGAGAAAGGATTTAATTATTTGTGAAAACTGCCTAAAATCATCCAGTTTTATATTGTGATAGATTATGTGTTATCAATAGTACGTGTAAGTGTGCTGAGGACATAATGGATGTATTAGCTTCTTGTGGCTGGTGTAACAAATTAATACGAACTTGGTGGCTTAAAACAAAGTAATTTATTCTTTCATAGTATTGAAGGCCAGAAGCCTAAAAGTTTGGTGGCCTGGTCTCTCTCCTGCATCTGGGCAGAATAGTTTCTCAAGGTTCTTAGAGCTTCTTGTGGCTCCAAGTGTTTTTTGACTCACGGTTACAGAATTCTAAGCTCAGCCTCTGGCTTTCTACACTTCCTCCAAGTGTCTCTCCTCCACGTCTTATAAAGACATTTATCACTGGATTTAGGGACCATCCAGATGACCCAGGTTGGCTCAGGATCCTTATTTGCATCAGTGAAGATTCTTTTTTACAACCAATGTCAAATGCCCAGGTTCTGGGCATTAAGATGAGGATACACCAAGGGGTGGAGCACACCATGTAACCAACTATAAGGGGCTTGCTGGTTTTCTTATATACGTTAAAAATGTCTGATATTTGGCAACTAAAATTTGTTATAACTATGAGCTAACCCTTCCTAAGCATTTCCTCTGGATTGAATACTTCTCAAAGTTCTTGAGCTTATTTTATAAAAATTCCACAAGGTAGTTTCTATTCTTAACTCCACAGCATAAGCAAGAAAGTTGGGTTTTGGAGAGGATAACTGGTTGGTTTGTCCAAGGTCACAGAGCTTGTGTGATTGTCAAGCGTGAGGCCAAGATTAAGTGCATTTATCTTCAGTTCAGGCCCTTAACCAATATGATGTAGAAGATATAATGTATACTAGGTACCTTTAAAACTTCAATTAAAAACCAAGTAACTTCTTTTCCTTAATCTTCTAAAAATTTCTGGTAAGCAAGTAATGTAACATGAACACATTTCTTAATACAATGAGGACATTGCTGCCTACTGGGCTAAAGGAAAACCTGATGCAGCAAAAAGGGGAGTCGTGAAGGCTGAAAAAAGCAAGAAAAAGAAGGAAGAGGAGGAGGATGAGGAAGAGGAGGATGAAGAGGAGGAAGAAGATGAAGAAGAGGATGATGATAAATAAGTTGGTTCTAGTGCAGTTTTTTCTTGTCTATAAAGCACTTAACCTCCCCCCCATACCTAACTCACTCCTTTTGAAGAAAAAAAATTGAAATGTAAAAAACTTTCCATTTTTTACAACGAAAAGAAATTCATTCCAAATTTGTGTTTCAACACTGAAAATTTCAAGAAGTGAACATATTTCTCCCAGAAGAAATAATGGAAAAATCAAATAATTGGTTCTGAGGCTGAAGTGTTGTATTATAAATTCATTTTCCCAGGACTTTAATATATTTCACAATTTCTTTCATTAACTCTATTGTGCTTCTTACAGTTTTTCTCTTAGCTTTACTGCTGCTATCGCTTTTCTTCTTTCTCTTTCTTGTCTTTTTCTTTTTTTGTGCTGAGGATCGAACTCAGGATGCTGCGCTTGCCAGGCAGGCATTTATGCCACTGAGCTATCTTCTCAGCCCTCGCTAACTTTCTTTGGGGCCAGAGTTACACATTTTGTGAAAATAAAGAGCAGACAAAAAGCAAAGCACAATGACGAATGCGTCACCGCGCTCACAAGAGGACCGCAGACTGTCCGAGAGCAGCGCTGAAGCATTGCCCCTGCGTGTCTGCCGTGGGTGACGCTCTTGGTACAGGAGCTTTCAGTTAAGAACATGGAGCGGAGCTTTTTCGATATTCGCTGTCCGCATGGTAGAAGGTTTTACCTTGTAGTCATTAAACAAGTGAGGCACCACTGTATCTTTGTCTGCATCCGAAATCCAAGGTGTATAGCAGAGCACTTTGAATGAACTTAACCGAGACTAAAAATATTTATGTCTGTAGAAAATAATTAGTGGTGGGTTGGAGAAAGGCAAAAAGTTGTTTTCTTAAGCAGCACTGAATTCTCCAAATTTACCTCAGTGTAAGTAGCTGTTTGAGAGTTTGTGTAGTAGTAACCCAAAATACAACACACCTACAGCTGAATATTTCTTTGAAGTTCAAAGTACTCACGTATGATTCTTTTTTTTTTTCTTCGTGGACTTACACAAATGGAAGGATTTTCAATTCAGTTTGGCATATGGATTTCCCATAAACAAGAAAAAAATGCCCTTTGCAGCCTGTTACAGTGGAAATCATAGTGAATAATGATTGCAGAGAATAGTTTCAGCTTCACTTGTGTCTACTTGGTGTGATTTTTTGGAAGGTTGCTTTGTTTCTTTGAGCCTTGGTTTTTTTTTTTTTTTAATTTAAAATGGGTTGGAGCCATGGTTCCGGTTTTTCTTTGGTCTTTGATGATTTGATATTAGCTATGAACCTCAGAAAATTGTCCATATACAGTTATATGTCGAGTAAGATTCCCATGCTTCCTGCTAACAGTTCATGAGTCCTGTACTTGTTTTGTGGATCTTTGCCCAGTCACCTCGAACTAAACCATCTCTAAAGTCCCATCTTGCTCCAGTATCCTAAGATTGCTTTAATATTTGCATTACCCTAATATTAGCAAGAGAGCTACATGTAACTTGTGAAAGGAAACTCTTTCTATAAATAGGAAAATAAAGGAAGTCTTGGTGGGAAATAATATAAAAGGACCTATTTTACTACTGAGAAAAATGTATACATTTTGAAAGTTCTCTTGGAATTTGAAGTCCCTATGAAAGTTTTTCACTAATGACTCTGGCACATATTGAAGGTTTTGACTTTTGAAAGATGTTGACTTTTGAGTTTTCATAAAATTACATTTTCCATCTGATGCCAGGGAGGCAGTGCTGCTTTTGTCACAGCCAGAATCCGAGTGAAATGGCTGCTGGCAGTTCCAAGGAGTCAGCGAAAGTTCATGTAGCACACGGGTGATGGCCTGCGCACAAAGAAGCTGTGCTGCTCTTCGAGGATGGCTTTGTGCGATGCTCCGTTGGCACCGGGGGTGGTGCTCAAGAAATAAGACTTCTACCACTATGTGATGACAGTCTTAGTGTCTGGATGTCAAAAGATGAACAATTTTGTGACCTACTTTTGCTATTATAGGTTTGTTGTTTTGGAATTCATTCTTTTCCCCCAAATCCAGGTTGCCACAACATGATTTAGCTCTGTGGCCCCTGATGAAGTGAGGGGTGGTTGCTGATGCTATGGCAGGGTAAACTGTTGGAAGGATGAGATTCTGGAGGTAGCTGCGCTCAGTCACCTGTTGGAGACCGCTGACCTCCACGTGAGAGATCAGGCCCTCCGAGCTGAGCTTGTGTATGTTGTTTTCACTTGAGGCCTCAGAAGTTTACTGTAACAATCATCTTTGTTAGCTTTGTTTGAGTATCATGAGAGAAACATGTGTGTCTGCACATGAGATGGGCAACAGATTCAGAGCAATAAGGGGAAACCAAATAGCACAGGGGCCAATGGCTAGGAAGAAATCAAACTTTATCTCCTGATGTCCAGATCTGATCATCTTCCATTGTTCTGGAGCAGTGCTACCCAACGTAACTTTCTGTGGTGATGGAATCTTCTTCATTTACCTGTCCAATATGGTAGCCACTAGCCACATGTGGCTATCTGAGACTTGAAATGTGCCTACCATGCTGGAAAGTGGAATTTAAATGGTATTTAATTTTAATTAATTACAATTAAAATTTAAATGGATACATATAACTAATGACCACTGTACTGGACAGTGAAGCTCTGAACGGTCCTTTTTTATTTCATTTTCATAGAATGCTCTCCAAACATGAGACACTGTGTCTTGTATCACTGTCATCATTTTGATAGGCAAACTTAATGATCAGCTTTGAATAAAAAAGCCTTATTAGCTCGTCTGTATAAATAAAGATGTGCTCCATTACTGCCTGCTCAATAGCTTTGTTTCTCAGTAATATTTACCCCTGCTATGGCACACGTGTCACACACACATCAATGCACTTTCCTAATGGGTGGTCTGTGTCTCTTTCATGTCCCTGTAATTTCATGTACCTGCCAAACCTCCTTTTTTTCTACCCTTAGAGTTTTTTTGTTCTTATTCCATTCACTTCAAAATATCATTACCATTGCAAACAAGGAAAATGTGTTTATCAGAAACTGCAAACTCCTTTAGGGCCTCATAGGATTAATCACGGTTATAAAGTTTTATTAAACACAATTTTTGTTTAATGACAAGCTCCACCAGTCCTTCCCATTCCAAACCAATCCTGTCCTAAGGGTGAATTGCGCTCAGCAGATTGTTTTCAACAGACTCTTCAAGACAATCCCTATTACTTTGTCATGCACAGAGATATTTTTCTTCCTGGATAATTTGAACTTCCTTAAAAATCACATCTGTTTCATACTTTATTTATTTGTAATTTAAATCCTTAAATTGAATCTTTCATTACTAACATCTGGGCTTGAAATGCAGCCCACTTGAAAAAATACAAATTTTATTTTATTTGTAGTTACCCCCCTTCACTCAGTAGCTTGGGTACAAACATTCTCTGGCCAGAGGCAAAACAGCCGGGTATCTTAAAGCTGTGATGCTGTACCACGTGTAATGTGGCTCACTTGATTGTCCCTGAAGTGACTGGCAATTTGCCCAGAATTAGACTGAATGCACGTAATAAGCTGTAGAATTTCTACAATATTGACAATTAGATATCTCTATACAGCAGCAGCTGTGTATTGTTCTCATAGTATGGTCCCCTCAAAGCACCTCCTAAAAAGAAAAAAAAAACCTGGCAGAAGGTTGCAGGCAGCAGAAAGGTAATATACATTGTATGAAATATCTCAAATTCAGATTAATAGGGATGTTTCTATTAGTACAGTTTTCTGCAATCGAAATCATGGCTGAAACAGAATGCCTTGGAACAGGAGTTTATAACACCACATCTGTATTGGGTAATTGCTATATTTTTAGCATGTTTTGGAGGAAGATACCTTTTCTCATTTCCATGCATTGTGAAAGCGGAGGGGAATTGTATCACCAGTGCTTGTGGAGCTGTGCAAATCTCGGAGAATAAGCAGTTCTGACCCTGTGGACATGGCGCTATGCTCTTACCCTTATGAAATGGCTTTGGTCATTTAAAATAACTTTCACTATCCCCCCCCCCGAGTGGAAATTAGCCCCAAGAAATAATCTTGTTTGGGGACAGTTTTGATGAAAAAGAGCTTGGCTTCTCATTTACCATTTTTGCACTCCTGATACACACAGAGCCATTCAATTAACATGAAAACATCTCTCTGTTTAACCATTTTTAAATAATATTTCTTTACCAGGGCATTTATTCTATGATTATAGAAAAGAAAGGAGAACATGAAGGAATTGAACTGAGAGTTTCACACTGCCTAGAAGCTGTTGCCCACAGTCCTAGGATTTGAATATTACTTAAACCTCACATTGAAGTCTGCATTATGAATGGCTAGCCTCTGATATTTTGCCCAGTGGATCTGCGGCAGGCAGTTGTTGTTTGGAACCAGACGGCAAACTTTGAGTTTTGTTGTTTGTCTCCTTGCAACAGAAATGAACATTTTAAAATAAAGCTGCTGTTTTTAGAAAATACCATAAAACTTCAGGAACAATAAGATGTCATGTTTTCTATTGCAGATCTTAATTTATCAAGCTAATTACCAACAAAATGCAACTAGATTGCTGATAATCTTGAGACTGATGAATTCAGCAACAGATATTATTGGGTTCTTTAAAGGTAAACAGTGGTGTTTGTATAGAGAAGTAGCACAGGATTCCTTTTCACCTCAAATTATATTGTACCCTTCTTTTAGAAAACTTCAGATTATTAAGACTGTTTGCTTTTGGCCCAACATATATATTTATTTTTTCATTAATGCAAATTCGAGGAGAAAAAGAGAAACCAAATTTCTTATTAGCAAAGAGCTTATTTGAAACTTTAATTTTTCTATTGCAATCCAGTTTATGAGTGAAATCCTGCCTTCCCTCCTTCCAATTTATTTATACATCTATTTCTAGTCCTTTGCCTTCCCTAGGTCCAATTTGTAATGATTTCTTATTGATGATCACCTTTAACATTGAGAAAACATTAGGAAAGGAGATGGGGGTACCCTTTTAGGGATCAAGAATTCTGAATTCTCTAGGTTTGGCTTTGCTCCCCACAAGCTGAGTGACTTTAGGCTAGTTGTGACGCATCTCTGCGTATCAGCCCCAGACATAGCTTTTCAGTCTCCCCAAGTCAGTAGACCTTCACGGCCTAAAAGATCAGTAAAATGATCATGGGGGCTGGGTCGGCCTGGGTGATGGCCATGGCTCTTTCTCAGGCATGAGAAAGGTTCTTTCTCAGTGCCCACATTCACCAGCTCCCCCTGGATTCGTCTGCAGTTGAATCAGTGCCTAATGAGGTCAGATCATGATGTGTATTCCCGAGAACTGAGGACAGGGCTGAGACGGCATGAAATGGTATCGCTCGGGTCTTGCTATTGCCAGCAGCATAACATCCAGTCCCCTTGGTGCCGAGTGTACTCTAATAAAGGAGGTTAAAGAGCCAGTACATTAATTGACTCCCGTCCTAAGTCCCTTTTATAACCTGTGTTATCAGCATAAGTACAAGTGTGGTGTAGTAAGGAATATCATTATGAAACAGATTTCCTGAGAGAGGAATTAGCGGGCTCGGGTGGGCATCCCTGCTGTAATGAACACACTTCCGTGTTTATGAATACAGTTATAGATGTACTCTTAACAATTCTGCTGGGGGAAAAAAGCCTTCGTTGGATATCTCATGCCTAACAGACCGTTCTCCTGGACCGGCTCTTGAAGGGTTAATTTGCAGTTTACTATTGAATAACACAAAATGAGCTGTAAATAATGTAATGATATGTATTGTTAAGCTACATATACTATACCAGGTGCTAGTACACCCACTCCTCACTTAGATATAATCTGGGGCAGTCAACAAACACAGATGTATTTTAACAAAGAGAGAGAAAAGGATAAAGACAGAAAGAACAAGAAAAAAAATTAAAACATATGTAAGATAATTTAACAAGATAGAGATCCAGGTAAAACTTGCTCTATTTTTTTTTTCCTTTCCCTCAGAGTAGCTTTCCTGTACCGGGTGAAATACAACAGTATTTTGGCTTGTTTTTGGAACTCACATGAGCCAAACACGTGGGAAACACCTTGACAGGCCTTTTGTATAACTACAAGGAAACTGATAATCCTAAATAAATTACACGGGAAAAATATGAATCTTTGAATACTAGTAATTATAATGGTTATTTTTCACTTTTGTAGCACCTGCAAATGATGTATATATAACAAAGCTTCAAAAAGCTCTAATTAACTTTTTATTTTTTTCCATTTACTGGCTTTAACCAGCTTGCATTAATTGACAATTTATATCTATATATTTTTACCAAATATTTCTATTACTTTTGAGTGGCTGGAAATCACGTATTATTGAATTCATTTTCACTGAGTTTGTTTTCAGTTTTTGTCAGTCACTTGCACTCAACTTCTCCCTGCTGCCCTGCTCTATCACAGGGTGTGAAATAAAGTAGAAATTTCCCGGTTGATCTTCTGGTGGGAGAGACCCACCCTGGCCTCTGTGGCACAGTGACATGACTTCTTCCTAATAGTGCCAGTCAGAATTCCTAACTGCTCCTACCAAATGTGCAAGGGCTTTGCTTGGAAAACCTCCAGGTTCAGCTTTTTGACAGATTTCTCTGGGCTATTCACTGTATGAGATTAGTCTTACTACCATGAAGACGGTGCTTTGTTCTCCTTTAGAGCTTGGGGGAAGTCAGACCCAGATGAAGCAGAGCTCTGAGGGCATCTTAGAATGGACACCCAATTAAAACCTTCAAAATTGCAATCCTGATTATCTGAAATTACTGCTTGCTGCCACTTTGGGTGGCAATGCCAGGGGATGAGGGAGTCTGAGATTGAGTGGGGGCCTGCATGACCTGGGAAGCGCTACAGAATTTGCCTCAGGAAGTCTAGAGGGCAAACAGAGGCGGCTCATGCTTTAGCGGTTTTCCTTTCTTTTTTTCCTCCCTGATTTTGTTTGGTTTTAAAGGAACATCTCAGTCCCCATGCTGTCTACACAGAAGTTGATGCTTGTGAAAGGCCTGTCAGGATCAGGAATCTCCCTTTTCTAGGGAAGAAGAATGATTAGTTTCCAGGAATTGGATTGGGGGCTTGGGAAGAGGCAGAGGCATGTTTAGCTTCAAAAACCCAAATAGGAGGAATCAGACCAGAGTTGTGTGCTCAGGTACTACACAGGGAGAGGTAGAAGCTGGAGATGGTTCTGGTTGCCGATGAGAGCCTGTCAGACCCCTGGTCCATCTCTCTGGCTGACCAAGGGCCTAGGCCAGAGTGAATGCTGCCTGAGAGTAAGACGTGGGCCTCTCAGGATGTAGAGGCAAGATGGCCGCCCCAGCCATCTGCAGAACATCAAAGGCTGCTGCCTGATGGTGCTCGGGCTGCCAAAGCTTCTAAAGGGTTTGGCGCCTGACTGGAAATCGGATGCAAACTGTCCATCTGCTGCATGGCACTAGTGACAGCTGATTCTTTTGCAGTCTGCAAGATGGACCCGACCTAAGCCAATCGCTCCTGTCCCTGATTGCACAAGGTTGATCCGACCCGTTTCATTAGCCAGACACATGAGATACAGTATGTGGTTTTTCATTTTGCTCTGTACGTGACACTATAAACTCTAGTGCTGGGGATGAGCTTAGAAACCAAAGGGGACACACTGCTGCTTCTGTGGAGAAAGCATATTGGCAATGTTCAAAGCATATTGGGGCATAACAGTAGCCTAAAAACCCCAATATGGATTAGGACAGCTGACCAGATGTCCTGACTGACATTTTTTAACATGTTTCAAGGGTATCCCTACAGGACATAAAAACTAACTATTCATCTGTGTACCTCTTTTTTGTCCCACCCTGTCTTGGCTTCAACTAAATGTGTGGTACATGGAAACTTGGAATGTAACTATCAGTTGCAGTGACAAAGGAAAACTTGGACTCACTCAGCCTGAGGTCTACCTACCCCGGAAATACTTGAGCTCCACTGGGTATGAATGAAAGCATAACCCAAGAGCAGGTGTGTGCAGCTCTCCTGCAAGCTGTCCCTTTGTAGGTAGGGAAGGATTTCTGGAATTAAGAACTATTTCCTTTACTGCCCTCTGTAACCAGCTTTTATGGATACTCAGGCCATTCAGTGTCCTGTGGTAAATTCAGTTGTCTCTTGGCTGGCCTGGTTTGGGCCGCAACAATCGGAAAGCCAGGCATCCTGCAGCCATTCCACGGTAAAATCTAGGGTGAGTGGAAGGAGAGAGAGAGTTTTAGTGAAGAGGGGCAAGTTAGAATTCCTGTTTTTTAAAACACAGCCTTGCTGACATGAGAGCTTATGCTGGATTTTTAAAGGTTGAAAATCATAAGGAAAAACTGTAGTTTTTATATCTGGGTTTACAACTGTTATGGTTAGATTCTAAACTCTTTACAATCTATCTATCTATCTATCTATCTATCTATCTATCTATCTATCTATCTATCTATCTTTAATGAGAAGTGATTCTTAAGAGTTTAATTTATTTTATTATTTTTTTTTTGGTAGCAGGAATTGAACTCAGGACTTTATCCTTGCCAAGCAAGTGCTATGCCACAGAACTACAACCTCGGCCCGGATTTCATGTTTCTAACGATTGTTTTCCTTGGGGACTGGGATATAGCTCAGCGGCATAAGTACCTACCTGATAAGTGCAAAGTCCTGAGTTTCTTCCCCGGTATCTCAACAACAACAACAAAAGATTATTTTTTCTTGACTTAAAATTGGATAGAGGTTAATCCCATCATTTTGAACCCTAGGAAGTTGCATCATGGATATTGTCAGCATCTTCTTTTCTTTGAGAGCAGATTAAAATTATCACTTCCCCTGGATGTCTTTGCCAGATTATGTCTTCCTACCCAGGTGTATCTGATCATTAGGGTTTTACATCCCTGGGGCTGATGGTCAGGGCCTGAAGGTTTTGTTGCTCCAACTTGCTTGTACTTATTGATCAGCATTTAAGTGCATCAGAAACAGGCATGTCGTGTCTAACTGATACACTCATGATGTCACATTTGGGCTCATCCTAGAGACTCATGGATATATCTGAGAGTTCGACTGGGAATTTGGGAGACGTTTGCCTAATTTCTTGTACAGATGAGGAAACGATGATGATGATGATGAAGAAACAACATGTGCAAAGGAATACAGCTGCTGGCATGTGACTTTTCTGGACGCTTACATCTGCCTTTGAACCAGGTCAAATAAACAACTGAGCTTCTCCTTATTGAAGGTAATAAATACGCTGAGGTCTGTTGACTTTGGTTAGAAGAAGAAAAGAGAAAACAATGCTTTTAGATGAAGTTGGAGATTGAACAAGTAAAACTTCCACAGTCTTCTTGACCGGGAGGAGCTATATAATGAATGAAAAGGTTTGCTCAGGTCAGCTTGATCTGTCTGCTAAATGTAAGGCTAATGCAAAGTGATTTTACCTCAAGATGAGGAAACATGGACTTGTCAGTTGTGTTGTGTGCTGTCATAAGCTGCAGAGCTTTCGGTGAGTATTCTCTACAACTAGAGGCTGAGCGGCAGACCCAGCAGGCAGGTAGGTGGTCCCTGCCAGAGTCCCGTAGATACTGTGTTTCTGACGGGAGCTGCTAGGTTCCTCGGTTCGTGACAGGAGTTTATGGGCTCGACGTGGCAATATTATTTCCCTGCTGGCATCTGCATAGGCAACTCTGCTGTGCAGATAGTTAGAAGTAACGCCAAGTGCAGCATAAATGAAAGTTCCTACAGACCCTGTGCCATTCAACTTTCTTTTGCCAATTAAGTCTTCCTTTGTTCCTTACTTTTTACTAAAATAACTTTTATTTTATTTTATTTTCTGATGTAATCAATTGATACTTTATTTATTTTTTATATATTTTTTATTTTCAAAGTTTTATTGATAAACAGATAGCAATGAGACTAAAATAACTTTTATGTTGGCTGATAAAAAGGGACAGCTCCCAGACTCAAGCCTTCATAAGTGACTGTGGAGTCTGTATTATAGGACCCAATTTTTTTGTACTCCTTCTTTCCAGCTGGAAAACCATTTTGTTTTTGTGGCTTTCAAAGAGAGATGGATGCTGTAGACACCCATGTCCTCATCAGATGATACCATATCATGTGACAGTTTTTGGTTCCACCCATGTGGTAGGCTTATAGGAGTCATTCTATTAGGTATAATCACAGAATTCATTTAGTCTGCTTTTGTAACCTGGGAGGAAAATCATAAGTGTGCTAAAGTCATGACTTCAAACATGACAAATTAAAATTTTAAAATGTAAAAATGGCCAGGATGCTTTAGTACAACTTATAAGGGTTTATTCAAATACTTCTATTCTTGCTAAGCATGTGTGGACAAACTTCAACTTTTTAAAAATAAATGTAATGAGTGCTGGCCCTGTCCCCAGGGTGCACTGAGATGGCCACTGAGACTGGGTGTGGTGGCGCACACCTGTAATTCCAGCGCTTGGAAGGCTGAAAACAGGAGGATCACTACGAGTCCCATCTGTGCAGTGAGACACTCTACTAAATACATGAAAAAACAAATGTAATGAATAAAAGCTTCTTTTAAATTCTCCCCTTGTTTCCTATTTCACTCTCCCTAGTCTTGGGTCACCAGGATGGGTTTTCCATGGAGTGAAGACTCTGTGAGGTGCTGCACGTGTGGTGAGAGGATGTCCTAATTCCTAGCAAGATTCTGTCTTCAAACCTGTCTTGCTTCGTCCAGGAGATCCAGGTGAAAGCAACTGTTTTGCTGGTGGTTTTTTTTTTTTTTTTTTTTTAATGGGGAGACCTGGCTCCGATCTTTAGAATATCTAGGCTGTAGAAGTAGCCAATTAGTTCCTGTGAAAAGAACGTGAAGATGGATTGAGAAGTTACTAGGAGAGGAAGCAATGATTAAGTGTGGATGTTACTTCTTTCTAGCATACCCTCGTGCTTCTCCCCACATCGTGCATGGGCCTGACATTTGTCTGTTTTCTGGATTTCTTTAAATTTACACAATGATTAATAGCTGGACATAATGAACTAGGCTAACCATCCAGGTGTTTTTTTTTTTTTTTTTTTTTTGTGGTCGGCTCAGCCTGCCCTGAGGCCCGGGCTGGTGTGGCATGTGGTGCTGGGGTTTGAACCACTGTCTCTGCGATTGCCTAAGCTTGCCTAAGCTGGTGCTTTAGACTGCTGAGCTATCTTGCCAGTGCCCATCCAGGTGTTTTGACTAGTTAATCCAAGCATTTTTCTTTTCGTCAAGTGGTTCTGAGTATAAAACGTAGTAGCAGATACAAAGGTGAATAAGAGAAATTTTGTTTTAAAAATTTTATTAACAAAGTCAAGGATTGTGCAGATTCCAGTAGAGCTCAGCTGTACCCTGGGAATTTTTAGTAAGGTCAATGAGTACAAGTGGAGGAGAACTTTGGTTTGATAAGTTGCATGATCACAAGCCATGAATCTGACAGCACAGCCTATCCTGCCAGTTTCTTTTAAAAACTGCACCCATTTCTTGAAAGTGATGGATTATAAATTCCAGCAACAATTTGTATGTTTATCAGCTTGTTTCTGGTGTTGACTTGGAATTCATTTGGTCTAGTGCAGGGCTCAGGATATGTATCATAGATTGGTGATAGTAAGGAGACCTGTATAATTGATCACCTCTAACCCGGTTTTTTTTTTTTTTTTTGAAAGTGTCAAAGGAAGCTATGAATAATTATACCAGGAAAGATATCAACTGTGATGTTCCAGGCACATGGGGTATATGAACAATTATTACAGATGAAAACTGGGTGAAACTTCCTGAATGTACCTATGCGGAGGGAAGAAGGATCCTGAGGTCACTTAGAGAGACAGCTGTGGACCCAAGGATACCATATGAAAATGAGGTGGAAACACAACTTTAGTAGTCATGCCCACAACATTTATTTTGCCAACCTTACTTGGAACATACTCTTCTCAGTTACTTTTCCAGTAACTCTGTGTCAGATTGGGGATTAAATGTGACAATGATCTGGATCATCTATTTTCATATACTCTAGAGTAAGCAGATTAATTGTATCTGCAAAGTTAAATTCAGTGGATCACAAATTCTATTTGCAGCAAAAGAATGACAATAAGACCCTGAAATGTCTCCAGTGATAGCATCAAAAGATAGTTAAGGTAATACCTTTTCAAATTTTTCTGATTTAAAAAGAATTCGATTTGAAATAGTTTATTAAGGCTATTTCATCCATTTCACCTGATTTGCAAATTTTGTGATGAAAATGGTTGAGGAATCAGGATAATTTCTTTCTTTGACAATTTTACATCCTTCATGAGCTCTTGAGCTGAGCAAAAATAGGCAGCTTGGCACACTCTAAGAACTCAGTGAATAGTAAGTAAAGAAATAAACAAAGGAATTTGGTCAGAAATCAGTCACTTCACTTCCTCTCTAACTTATTGTATGGACTTTCAAAATTCTTTGATTGCCCTCTAACAGATATGCCAACTTCTGTGTATGGCTAGTTGTTATGTTACTTACCGGTTTTGCTGTGCTTGATGTGCAGTACGCTGGCTTACGTGTGTATCCCTAACTGTCCATGGAAGCCTACAGCATAAGATTCCAAAGCACAGCATTGAAAATACAGCATTTTCTACATTCCTTGTAGAAATTCTACCTGATGCATATATTTCATAATCTATGTTCTGTGGGGTGAATCCATCTTATTGTCATCTTCTCATGTCTCATGGGGCAGTGATTATAACTATATAAATCGTTCTACCTCCAGCGCCTAGCAGAGGATCAGCCCGAATTCAACAATGTGATGATTATCTTTAAACAGTGATGACAGTGAGAAAGTAGAGCCTTCATTTGAGTATATTTGATACATAGATGTACAAAGAGAGAGACCTGGGATGTTTGGCTATTATATTTTCATCTAAATCATTAAAAAAGGGAAGGATGCATATTGCTTCATCCATGATTTAATGTTAAATTGATATTTATGAACTGTGGCTTAATAACTCCACCAACTTTCCCTTATATTTGAGATTAAAAAGAAATCACAGAGATAGTACACAAAATCTCAGTCATTTGAGGAAAATACAAACACAGAGGTTGTGTTTGGAAGAAATGAAAAGTAACTGGCGAACAGTGAGTATTATACATGGTTAACATTTTATGTTTAACCCAAACAAAATTAATAGTTCACTTGGGTTTTGGAAAGATTGCTCCTGGACCAGCAGAGTGTTTCTGAATGACATAAATATAAGAAAATTAGAAATTAACTTTAAATGGATTTAGGCTTCTTGTGTAAATGAGAGCCAACCTTACCCACATTACTGAATCTATTCAGAGTAATTCATCAAGTAGTTATATGTTGTGTTGCTGTGTTGAAATTCCAGAAAATTTAATAACGGCATACTTTCTGGAAATTGCATTAGCACAGACCATTAATAAGTTAGACCTGTGGAACTCAGAGGGGAGTGAAACACTGCCATTAGCAGTGTGGAGTGGAGTGGCCACTAGTTATCACTTAAGCACATCTGTGGGAATGCCGAGAGATAAGGTTTTCAGGGAGCTTTCAGTATCATGGGAGATAAGCGCGCAGCAAACCGTTCCCTGGTATTTAGCAGTTCACAGGAGCCAACAGCGTTGAGTAAGAGGTCCCACATGAAAAGGATATGGGGGAGCCAACTGCAGAACTTTGCAGCGCGAAGAACTCTTGTCATTTAACTACTCCGAACCCCAAGGAAGCAGGTTCAGAGAGGGGAAGCAGTTTGTTCAGAGTCACACAGCTAGTTCCCTCGAGAGCTGAGATAAAACCTTGGCTTCTCAAACTCTCTACAGAATGCTCTGCTTACTATGTCACATAGAAATTACAAAGTGCTGCGCTAATGCTGCTCACAATTAAGTGGGGCTTCTGGCGGCTGATGGGTAAGTTCGGTTGGTGCAAACAATTAAGCCGAATAACCGTAAAACTGCAAAAGGGTGAAGATTTATTTTGTCTTTGATCTGGGTTTCTGGAAAACAGACTTATAGCTGGACAAACTTAAATAACTATTATCTGTTGGTAAAGGGTGACTCTGCTTTTGGAAACCTGTTAAGTAGAGATTCAAAAATATGATTCATAGTGAAAACATTGCTAACATCGACCGACAGTGACAAAGAGTTTGTTATCACTTTCTTACTCAGGATGCCTCAAAATAATGAGGGAACAAAATAAGTTACTTCAAGTGCAAGGCAAGAGGTCTTTTGGGCCACAACCCAAGCCATTTTTATCTTCCTTGTGGATTTTCCAATTGTTTTAGACACATCAAACTTGGAAAACAAAGACAGCTGATCATTAAATATTAAACCTGGCCACATTTGTAAGCCACCTTTTCCGTTGGTGAAGGGACCGCAGTGTGACTAAGGACTTGCAGCTGGGCTCCAAGTTAATGAGGGGTTTTCAATTTGGCCAGTCACCCCATTTGCCCTTTGACCTTGTTGGTGCCTCTGCTGGTGTCCTTTGTGCCCCGTGCTGGAAATACAGTCTTCCCTTTTACACGGCTCGGCTGTATTTGCAATTACAATGGTGTCTCGGAGCATTAAGTAGGGGAGGTCATCAGATAAACATGAGCTTAAGGTTTCAACTGCAGCTATTAACAGTTTTGTCGGCAAACCAAGTGCTGGATCAGTGGTGGAGAGGATCTACAAAGTGGCAGCTAGAGCAACAAGAAATTAAAAAAAGATAAATAGTATGGGTCCGAGTGTTCTGATAACGGGAGGTGTGAGGATAGATGATTTCTTCCCCCTCTACAGCTCCTGTGTCACTTTCTAGCTTCACTCCTTTGTTGTCGTCCATATTTCCCCCTTAGTCTATTTGCCGCATTTTGTGATGCTGGAAAAAACATGGTTTAGAAAAGCTGAACTTTTAATCGTGGTAAGAAATAAGTTAGTTTAATTATTCTTGGGTGGTGGAAAAGATGGGTTTTGTTTCTTTCCTTAAGTCTTTCCCTTCTAATCGCAATTCTACACCCTTTCCCCAGCATTGCTATGTATGAACTTCATGCTGCTAGACAAATAAATTCTTTGGAAAAATGCACATTTTTATTTGGAAATAATGCCATCTCTTTGTTAGATTTGCGGCAATCCTATTTTGCCTCTACTGTTTTTAAGTCGAAAATGAAAAATTATATAGAAGATGTTTGTGCATCATATTGTGCTGAATGGTATGTAGGTCAGCATGCTGCAGCACCGCAGATAAGGGACAGGGAACAAGTGTTCTATGTACTTACAAGCAAATATCAGTCATAATAGAGGAAGACAGATCTACAAGAGCGTTTTGGCTTCGGAAATGTTTCTTGTCATTAGCATTTAAAAAAAGCTATGAGATTCAGGCCTATCAGCACCGATTCACAGCAAACCCTGGCTTGCACAGGTTGTTATCTATTTCGTGCAGAGGTACAGCTGGTTAGCAAATGGATTTGCAGATTTTTTTTTTTTTTTTTTGCAGGGATGAGTAAAAAGGCAAAGAATCAGGTACTTACAACCCATTCAGAATGTAACAATTTTGTTTGTGTTATAAACCAAACCTTCTGTTTTTGCAAACTGCATTATTTTTAGAAACAGAACCAGGCAAAAAAAATCCAGCTGATTTAAAAAAAATCTTTATTCATATTCCAATATCCCTAAGGCTTCTAATATCCATGAAGTAATACCGGCAAAGAGAGCAGTAAGAACAGCAGACGCCCAGGATCCAGTTTACAGTGCTGCTTTATTGTGTTAACAGTCAAGTCAAAAGGCAATATCTAAATATTTTTAAATTTTTACTTCTCTTTTTGCTCTGAGAATAAAGGCAGAGCAGGTGCTGGATAAAGGTGTGTGTGTGTGTGTGTGTGTGTGTGTGACAGAAAATTATTGAGTTCTCATCTAGAAGCATAAGGATAAAGATAGTGTATTTTCATTTTTATATCAACTGATATCAGTTATCAGAAAGGACATTATGGTGCAAAGAATATAACAGTTTTACTGAAACTGTACTATAGGGTACACAGAGTTGATTGAGTTCTTTGGTAGAAAAAGGTTGTTACTGAGTAGAAAGATCAGATAACAAAGTATTTCTGCCTCCTGGGTCTAGAGATAAATTTAAGTCCTTGTTTTTTATTGAAAGGGGTGTTTGCAGGCTCTCCCAAGTGGAGAGATGGTTTGGAGATCACATTTCATCATGTGGATGAATATAGTTCTTTGTCAACTACCCTGTGGAAAGATGTGATGGGTGTCAGATTTGGCATGCCAAAAAGTGTTGCCCCCAAATCAAGCCCAGTGGATGAATTATTATGAGTGATTAGACGTGCAATCAAGCAATCTATGGAGCTGCAGTGTCACAGTTACCATTCACATAGAGAATTACTTACATCAGATCCCTTTCTAGTGCTGTTTGCCTCATTAATAGGGAGGTAGTGGAGTCTTGTGCAGGATAAACCAAATCCTTTGTCAACATAAGACTTAGATCAAAGATTGGAATAAAGCAGGGGTACTTGGGGTGGGGGGAGAAGATGAAAAAGTAAACAGAAATTAAGAAATGGATTGGATGTTCTGGAAACATTTGATAAATGAAGCACTCTGCTGACGTACAACACTAGTATTTTTGATTACATGCTTTATTAGGAAATAGACAATCAGTCACTTCACTTTCAAATCAAGTTTCATTGAATTACCTCATACCTCTGTCTAGTGAGGCAAAGACATGCATCGTCAGTGAAGTCATGATACCCTGGCTGGTGGTCCTCTATGGAAGTGTCTGGAAGGACAGATCTTGCTTTCCCAGTTTTGTTTTATTATTGTAGCCCATCAAGTCTCAGGGAGGTTGAGAGACAGAACCATATTTAAGTGCAAGTAGCTTCTTTGTAATTCCTTATATTTTCATTTTATGCACTTAAAGCTGTTGTTCTGAAAAGGGGCCTCATTAGGAATTCATTGCCTGTAAAGAGATAAAGAGGAGACCTAAGGAGATTGTCAAGACCGTTGGGGGAAAAGCAAGCAAACAACACCCGAGGGAGATGCTCCTACAAGAAATGTATTTAGGTATTAAGTTTTCCCTTGTTCACCGCTTCTGAAAATTGGGAATTTCGGTGGAGGGAAATGTATTGCATGGGAGAAATAAAGTAACTGAGATTTATGTCTGTCTTTCTTTCCCTTTTGCAGCACGGGGGGTTGAATTCATGGTCTCGTACATACTAGGTGACCGATGTGTCACTGAGCTACATCCCCAGCCTGTTCTATTCTGTTCTGTTGTCCTGTCCTGTCCTGTCCTGTCTAATCCAGCCCAGTCCTGTTCTGTTCTAGATAGGTTCATGTGATCTCACAGATTGGCCTTGAATTTGCAACCCTCCTGCCTCAGCCTCTCAAGTAGCTGGGGTGATGGGCATATACCACTGAGAATCTCCTTTTCTTCTGAACCTTGCCTTCATTCTAATTCTGTCTCTACCTTCTTTCTGCCATTTTTTCTTTTGACTGGCCCTTATTTCTTTTTTATTGCATTTTATACCATTTTTACCACTTTAAAAATTAAATTTATTTTTAACTGACACAAGAAAACATAATATTATATCTATTAACAGGGTACCTATGCTGTTTCAATGCACATGTCCATTGCTTAATGTCTAAATCAATTTAAGGGCCGGGGAGATAGCTCAGTGGAATAAGCACTTGCCTGGCTAGTGCAAGGACCTGAGTTCAATCCCCGGTTCTGCAAAAATAAATAAATAAATAAATAAATAAATAAATAAATAAATAAAAAATAAATCAATTTAAACCTGTCTCTCTCCTCAAACATTTGTCCTTTCTTTAGGTTGAAGACATTTAAAATCTTCCTAGATTTTTGAAATATACAGTACCTTATTTTTACCTGTGATTCCCTTACTGGACTATAGCCCACCAGAACCTCTTGCTTCTATCTCATTGTAACTTAAAACTCATCAATCAACCTTTCACCATTTTCCTCAGGCCTCTTCTCCCAGACTCTGGTGATCACTAGTCTTACAACTTCTACACAGTCTACCTTTTTGGATTGCACATATAAGTGAGATCGTGTGCTACTTGCCTTTCTGTGATTGGCTTAGTTCATTTAGCATAACAATCTCTATTTCAATTCACCTTGTAAGTAAGAGGACTCTGTTCTTTTTAATGGCTGAATAGCATTCCATTGTGTGTATCTGCTGTATCTTCTTCAGATGAACACTTAGGTTGATTCAGTTCTTGGCTACTGTGAGTCATACTGCAGTTAACAGGGGACTGCACATGTCACACTGACACTGTGGATAGATAGTCGGAAATGGATCATGAGGTAATTCTACTTTAAAACGTTGGAGAAATATTCATACCTTTTTCATTATGGTTGTACTTACATTCTCACTAACAGTTCACAGGGAATGCTGACGAGATAGATCAATGGATTAAGTGCCTTCTTAGGCAAGCACAAAGACGGGGATTCGATCTCATCTCCAGCACCATATGCAGTGCTGGTCCCACTCCCGGCACGCTGAGCTGGTCACTGAGGCCGGGTGTGGTGGCACATGCCTGTAATCCCAGCACTGGGGAGGCTGAAAACAGGAGGATCACTATGAGTCTTAGCTGCATAGTGAGACCCTGTACCAAATACATTTTTAAAAAAAGTAGCAAGGACTCCCTTTTCTCCACATCCTCACCAGCACTTGCCACCTTTTGTCTTTTTAGTAATAGCCATTCTTACTGAGATGAGGCAATGTCTCATTATGGGTTGGATTTACATTTACTTGATAATTAGTGATGTGAAGCATTTTTTTTTTCACATACACGTTGACTGTCTTCTTTTGGGAAATGTCTACTTAGAAAGATTGCCTTTATTTATTTATTGTTTGATATATATATATATATATATATATATATATATATGGAAGGGTCTACAGGGTGTTCAGGGTCTCATACTAGATTGGACTCACAGTGAGCTGCCTGTTTACAGCCTCCCAAGAGCTGGGATTACAGGCATGCACTACCACGCCCAGTCTCAATTGCCGACTCAGTATGCCCTGGGCACAAGGCCATCACGGCAGGCCTGGGGACTGAATCTCGGCCCCTGCACCTGCTTGAAGGTGCTTTAATCCACTGAGCTATTTGCCTAGCCCTAGATTGCTTATATTTAAATTGGGATGTTTCTGAGATTTTTGGTGTTCCTTTTGGTGTTCCTATATTTGGGCTACTAACCTTTGGTCAGATGCATAGTTTGCAAATATTTTCTCCCATTCTGTGGCTCTCTTCGTTCTGTTAATTGTTTCTTTTGCCCTGTATAAGCTTGTTAACTTGCTGTAATCATATTTCTCTATTTTTCTTTTGTTTTTTTTGCTTTTGGGTATTGTCATAATAATCCTTGCCATTTCAGTGTCTCGAAGTGTTTCTCCTATGTTTACTCCCACTAGTTCCATAGCTTCAGATGTTACAGTTACATCTGTAATCTCTTTGAGTTCTTTTTTGTAACTAGTGTACACAAGGATCTAGTTTCATTTTGCATGCGGCTATCCAATTTCCCTAGCATCACGGATTGAAAGGCTGTCTTTTTTTGGAACCAGGGATTGAACTCAGGCCCTTGCACTTGCCAGGCAAGCACTTATTCTACTGAGCTATCTCCCCAGCCATGAAAGGCTGTCTTTTATCTAGAACATGTTCTTAACATGTTTGTTGAAAATCAATTGCCTGTAGATGTGTGAGATTACTTCTAGACTCTATTCTGTTCCATTGATCTATGTGTCTCTGTTAACATCATGCTGTTTATTTGTTTGTTTCTTTCTGTGGTGTTTAAGATCACCGAAGGCCTTTCCCAAGCTAGACGAACTATTGCTAAGCCCTAAGCATGGTGTTTTGATTATCACAGCTGTGTAGTTATGTTTTGAAGTCACTTAGTATAAAGCTTTCTCTTTTAAAAAAAATCAAGAAAAAAGAATTCAACAGCTTTGCATATTCAGGGGTTTTTTTTTGTGGTTTCATATGAATTTTAGAATTGCTTCTTTTATTATGTGAAATATTTTAAGTATTTTGGTAGAACTATAGTGGATTTATTGATTGCTTTGGATATCCTTGACATTTAAAACATACTGATTCTTCCTAGCTGTGAAAACAAGATGTGTTTTCCCTTTTTGTTTCTCTTCCATTTTGTTCTTCAGTGTTGTACAGTTTTCATTGTAAAGGTCTTTCACATCTTTGGCTGTTCAAGTCACGCAGACCACCTGACATTCCTTGGGGATGTCTCCCATGTCATGATGAGGGTCTTCTAGGTCAGGTTGATGTGTACCTTTATTCTTACCAGTCTTCTCTATCTTTGTACCTATTGTAAATATGGTTGTTTTCTTTATTTCTAGTTCAGATACTGCGCTAATAGTGTCTACTAATAAAATAACACACTACTAAATTTTATATATTGATTTTGTTTCTTGAAACTTTTTTTAAATGTATTTGGTACAGGGTCTCACTATGCAGCTTGGATTCATAGTGAGCCTCCTGTTCTCAGCCTCCCCAGGGCTGGGAGTATAGGTGTGTGCTACCATACCTAGACTCAAAAGCTGGCTTAGTACGTCTTGGGGCGGGGCCGGTGGGGCATGCGGTACCAGGGGTCAAACTCTGGTCCCCTGTGTTGCTGGCCCTTGTTTCCTGAAACTTTGGTGAACTATTTATTATTTCTAGTACTTTTGGGTGACTTTTTAGTTTTTTTATACACAAGACCACATCACCTGCAAATAGGGACAATGTGACTTTCTCTTCTCCAATTCAGTGCCCTTTATTTCGTTCTCTGGTCTGATTTCTTTGGCTAGGATTTCTGTACTGTGTTGAATAAAATGACATCCTTATCTTCTTCCAGGTCATAGAAAGCTTTTAATTTTCTCCCCATTTAGTACATTGTTGATTACTTACTTTAAATAGTCTTTATTTATTTATTTATTTATTTATTTATTTATTTGCAGAACTGGGGATTGAACTCAGACCCTTGCACTTGCCAGGGAAGCGCTTATTCTACTGAGCCATCTCCCTGGCCCCTAAATAGTCTTTATTATGCTGAGGTATGTTCTACACCTAGGTTGTTCAGCATTTTTAAGACAAATGGATACTAAGCTTCATCATATGCTTCTATACCGCTATTAAAATGATCATGTGGTTTTTTCCTTTATTCTGTTAATGTGATGTATTATATTTATTGATTTACATCTTTTGAATCATCTTTATATGAATCTCATTGTATCATGGCAAATAACCTTTCTAATGTGCTATTGGATTTAATTTACTATTATTTGAGGATTTTCTCATCTATGTTCATCAAGGGTCCTGCTGAGAGTTTTCCTTTTTCTTGTGTCTTGATGTGGTTTTGGTAGCAGGGCACTGCTGGTCTTGTAGAGTAGAAGTAAAAGGAATCCTTTCTTTGCTACATTCAGGAATGATGTAAGGAGTGCTAGTTCTGCCTTGTGTTTTTGGTAGAACTCAGAAGCAAAGCCACTTGGTTCTGGGATTTTCTTTGATATGAGAATTTTTGTTACTGATTCAACCTCATTACTTGTTATTGGTCTATGCAGGATAGTTGCTTCCTCATAATTCAATCTTCGTAAAGTGTTTGTGTCCACAAATTTGTTCCTCTCTTCTTAGGTCATCGAATTTGTTGGTGTAGAGTTCTTAATAATCTTTTATGATCTGTTGTACCTCTGTAGTATCAGTTGTAAACTTTCTCTTTTCAGCACTGATTTGAATCTTCTCTCTTTATTAGCCTGGCTAAGGTTTTTTCAAATTTTCTTACATTTTTGGGGAAACATACAGCCAGTGGATCAAGGAAGAAAGCAGAAAAGACATCAAAAATTACTTGAAAATGGAAACAAAATACCAGATCTCTAGGAATACAGCAAAAATACTAAGTGACAAATTTTTAGCCTTATAGAAGGTGAAAAATTACAGATAAACACTTTATCACTGCCTCTCAAGGAACTAGACAAAGAAGAACAAATCAAAAGTGAAATTAACAGAAGGGAAAAATAATAAGAGCAGAAAATAAATGAAATTGAGACTAACAGCATAACAAAATTAAAATAGAAAAGATCAATGAAAGAAAGACCCATATACTTCTCATAGTACTGAAATTCTATAAACTCTATGCTTCCAGAGAATAGAGACAGTTCAGTATTTTTCATAGGCTCTGGCTTAGGGTGGGAGGTTAATAAAATGTTTTTTGAATGAGTAAGTGAATGAATGAATCAATGTGTGATGGAAAGTGACAGGCTGGATGAATAGTTCTTGTATGGGTATGAAAAAGCTTTAAAAAGTCACTATAATATTAGGCAAATTTTTTTTAATTTTAATTTTTTTTTTTTTTGGTACTGGAGATTGAACTCAGAACCTTGCGCTTGCCAGCAGGCACTCATGCCACTGAGCTATCTCCCTGGAAATATTAGGCAAATCTGAAGATGAAATCTCACAGAAAAACTTTCTGTTCTCCAGACAACACACTGTAAGCCTCACCTGTGAGGCTAGCAGAGAGCTGACCTCTTCACAGTGAGTGCTTAGGCAGAAAGAACCCTTCTCCCAGTCACGCAGCCCATATGATATTCCTCAGGGACATCACCCACATCATGATAAGGACCTTCTAGGTCAGGTTGATCTATACCTTTGTCCTCATCAATCTTTTCTTTAAAATATTGACATATATCGTAGGCATGATAATAGCATACCCTCCCCTGTACGAATAATATAATAAGAATTCTGATTTTGATTTAACATTCCTTTGCCTTTTGTTAAAGTTCAATTACAAAGGCATTTATTGGTGATTATTGGTTAGGCTTAAATTTTATTTTATCGTTGCTATCATACTGTATTTCTCATACTTTTCGGTGCTGGTGATTGAACTCAGATCACCTACACCTTATTTATTTAATTTTATTTTGAGCATGGGTCTCACTGCTACTAAGTTTCCCAGACTAAGTTCAAACTTGTGATCTTTCTGTTTCAGCCTCCCAGGGTTCTGGAACTCACATAATTTCATTTTTCACTAAAATTATGTGTCTGAAAACTCATCCATGTTGATGTGTGTGAAAACAGATCACTAATTTTTCAGTAATTTATTGTATTGTATGATGTGTGTTGAACACAGCATGCTTGTACAATTGCCTGGGATAGCACCCTAGCTTGTTCTTTGGTGCCCAAATTCACATATCATAAGCCTTCTCACATAATCTTCTGGCGATAAGCACAAAGTAAAACTTAAAACTATGTTTTAATTCATCAAATATATCATTTTTATTGCAGAGCAATAATGGGGGGGCCAGTAAAATATTTTTAAGTATAAGAGGAATTAGGATAAAACTCAAGGAGTCAAAGGAACTTTTGAAATGAATGATGGAGTTCATAAAATTATAGTATGTTGATTGCTATAGATATATTTGAGTAATGTGAACATTTTGATATTGTTCATATGCCAAAACTATATCTTTTGTAGTCACAAATTCAAAATTAGTGTTACAGTTTTTTTTGTTAATTTCATTTAATTAATTAATTAATTAATTATTTTTTAATATATTTGCTATAGGGTGCCACTACACAGATCGGACTCATAGGAATCCTCCTGTTTCAGCCTCCCCAGAGCTGAGATTACAGGCGTGTGCCACCATACCTGGTCTCAGTGGCTTGCACTGTATGCCTGGGATTCTGCGGCCAGCATGGCATGCAGTACCAGGGATCAAACCCAGGTTCTTGCACTTGCCAGGCAGGCACTTAGACTGCTGAGTTATTTTGCCAGCCCTAAATAAAGTAACCTTTTTTTGTGTGTGGTAACAGGGATCGAACCCTGGACCTTGTACTTGCCAGGCAGGCACTTATGCCACTGAGCTATTTCTCTGGGCCTTTTTCATTAACTTCAAACAGTGCAAGAAAGCATACATGTTAAATGAAAATTGGAATGGGATTGTTGAGTTGTCATTTCTGCATATGTTCAGCTTCTCAGCATAAGTCCAAATTGTTTTCTAAAACAGTTGTTTTGATTTGAACTTCTCCCAGCAGTCTCTGACAGTATGTTTTTTCATGCTCTTATCAAAAACTCTTAACATCATACTTCTTAATTTTTGTGCATTTTGTGTGGCATCTATTGGTAGTTAATTAGTGATGTTATTCTTTGCTTTCTTACTGCATTTGAATGCTTCCTTATGTCTCTCTTTGGCCATTAGTGTTTTCCTCTTCAGGAAATGTCTGCTTGTCCCTATCCCAGGGGAATTTCTTTGCACTATTACCTACATGTTCTCCTGACCTTGTAGCCTCCTGTTAGGTGGAGTCTTAAGAGTTTTTCTAGCCATGGGACTATGAGAATTTAAGAGTGTCGCGCCATTTATTAGCATTCTCTTTTCCTGACACACTGACCACAGTGTCTTCCATTGAGATACTGGGGCTGTGAGGATCAAAATAGCTTAGGATGCTGAATCATTGCCGGAAGGGTAGCTATGCTGAAGAGTTACTTGACCTACAGTGTACAATGCAGAATGAGAAATAAGTCTTCAAGAGGTTTAATCACCTGATATTTCAGAATGACCTGTTGCTCCAACATAGATGAACACATCTTCTCTCCATTTATAAAATTTTTATGATGACGCTTTCTTTGTATACTTTGTTTTTTTTTTAATTTTTATTTATTTATTTATGTGTGTGTGTGTGTGTGTGTGTGTGTGTGTGTGTGTGTCCAGCTCAGCCCACCAGGGGGCGGGGCTGGCTGGCATGTGGTGCTGGGGGATTGAACCGCGGTCCCTGTGCTTTTTGCTAAGCTTGTTCTAAATAGGTGCTTTAGACCACTGAGCCATCTCACCAGCCCCTCTTTGTATACTTTGGATACTAATGTTTTTCTGCCTTTGATATGAGGCAAATATCTGCCTAAAATTAGTGGGTTATATTTTTATTCCCACTGAGGTATCATTTGAGAATAGAAATTCTTCATTTTAATAGTGTCAAGTTAATTAATCTTTGACTTTATAATTTGTGACATACATATTTTTATTGATATATCTTTTCAATATGCAATGATTGATAACATGCACTGTGGAAGTTGGAATATAAGCATAACACATCTTAATCCTTTTTTATTCCCTCCCCCAAAGCTTCCCTTCTACTCCCTTCCATCTTTTGGTCTCTTTCCTTTTGCAGAAGATTTATCTCCCTGTTTCCTATTATTTATCTTTTATTCTGCTCTTTCAGTTATTTTTACTTTGTGTTTCTTATGTAAGAGAAACACTGCACTATTTAAGCTGTGCATCTGATGTATTTTACTTAAATTTCTAGTCTCAAGTTGCGTCCAATTTCCTACAAAGGAATCACATTTGTCTTCTTTATGGCAAAGTAGTACTCCAGTGTAGTACCCACTATGTGTGAAGACTTTGCTTTATTTTGCTTTACTTTCTTTATTCTTCTGCTGCCTCATATGAGATACATCACATGGTATTTAAGCTTGTTTGTCTGATTTATCCCCCTTCACTATTATGTTTTCAAGGCACAACCATTTTCCTGCAAATGGTTCAAATTTATCTTTGATAGCAGAGTATCATTTCACTGTTTACAAATAACACAATTTTTTGTGTCCATTCATCTGCTGGTGCATATATAGGCTGCTTCCTAGGCTTAGCGATTATGAATGGTGCTGTTGTGAATATGGCATACATACATTACTGCAATATAATGGTTTTTTAACTCCTTTGGAAAGATACTCAGGAGAATGGAATTTATTTATTTATTTATTTATTTATTTATTTATTTATTTATTTATAGTTCTTTGCACCTCCATACTAATTTCGGCAGTGGCTGTGCTACTTTATATTCCCACCAACAATGTAGTGGGTTCCTTTCTTCCCCACAGTCTCACCAGCATCTATTATTATTTAATGTCTTTGTGTTTGCCATTCTTTCTGGAATAAGATGAACTCTCACTGATGCTTTAAATTGCATTTCTCTACTGCCAGCAACATTGAACAGTTTTTCATGTATTTATGGGCCATTTTTACTTATTTGGTGAAGTGTTTGTTTCAATTGTCCATTTTTTGATATGGTCTTTTGTTTTGGTGTATCTAATTTTTTTGAGTTCTTTATATATTCTAGATATTAGTCCTCTTGTCAGGATATAGCTAGCATTTAAAAAAATTCTGTAGGTTGTCTCTTACCTCTGTTGATCATTTCCTTTGGCGCACAAAAGCTTTTTAATTTAATGTAATCCCATTTGTTGATGTTTGATGTTATATCTTATGCAGTTGAGGTTCTGTTTATAAAAGCCTATGCCTACAGCTATGACTTCAAGAGTTCTACCTACCATATCTTCCAGCAGTTTGTGTGCTTGTTTTAATATTTAGGTATTTTATCCATTTAGATTTTCATTTAGTACATGGTTATAGGTATGGGTTGAACTTCAATCTTCTACATGTGGATACCTAGCTTTCTCAGCACCATTTTCTGAAGAAGCTATCTTTATTCCAGCATTTGTTTTTGGTCCCTTCATCAAAGATCAGCTAGCTGGGGTTGTTCTATATCCTCTGTTCTCTTCTATTGATCCATGTGTATCTTTTTATGATTTTTATATATTTTTGAAGAAATCCTTTCCAACCATATGATAATTTAGATAGAGTATTTCCCTAAAAGCTTTATTTTTTTTTAATTTTTAAGTATAGTATTGCATTATTGTTTGTGTCTGGATGCCCCTTAAAGCCTCAGGCAGTCATGAGGGTAAGGCCTTTTGAAGCAGCTAAATCTAGAGTTGGTGATGGGTTCATTGGCTAGGGCTGGGATTGGCTGTGTGAGTGTTGCCCCAGCTCTGGCGTGGGTACCTGGCATACAGTCTAAGGGAGGGAGAGTAGTTTGCTTCTTCCTAGCTGTCACTGCCATGAACAGCTGTCCTCTGCCATGCTGCTCTGTCTTGGAGCCAGCTGAATACGGACTGAAACCTCCACCAACTGTGAGCTAAATAAACCTTCCTCCTTTAATTTTGTGTGTTACATTTTTTGTCTGACCAATGAGAGAAAAGTAGGCAAGACATATTGTTCATCTTAAAATTTACTTTTTTTTTTGTCTACAGCAAATGTAAAGATTCCATTTTATTTTGCTTTTCTTCATGGATAACAATAGTGTATTATTTTCTCTTTGATATGCATTACCACCTCTGTCATAAATCATGTTTCCATGAATGCTTGGTTGTGATCTGGACTCTCTAACTGTTCAGTTGATTGACGTGTCCCTCTCCCTATCCTTAAGCTTTATTAGTTACTATCGTTTTAATATATGTTTTCTAGTAGGGCAGTTTTCTTCACTCTGTTGTTTCTCATGGGTGTTTGCTATTCTTGGTCCTTGGTTTTCCATATACATTTTAAAATTTGTAGATGGAATTCCTTGGGAGTCCTTGTTTGGATTTTGACTGACTGCATTGCTGCTTTAGAGACACTTGGGCATAGAGACAGCTTTATTTTGTTGATTTACCTACAAATATTTCAGTATTCATGCTTAGATAATAAGAATTTTAAGAAATCATAATAATATGCCATTTTCCTACCTTTCAAAATTATTAGTTCTGTAATATCATCTGATATGAAATCCATATGAAAATTCATCAAGTTTCTTCAAGGTGTTGAGCATTCATTCATGATTATTGTCCTGGTTTTCAATAATTAGTGCAAAAATGGTGATCATGTAGTTTTATCATTGCTCTATATTCATTAGCTTGAATTTTTTTGCAAAGAAAAATTCCCTGTTATTCATTATTTGGTTATTGTGAAAAGGTTACTATACTAAAGGACAAAATAAATGTCTGATTCTTTCCTGTTTTGATGCTCAGAGTAATTAATAGGTTTCTAATAAACTTTCTGTGGTAACTTTATTGGTCAGCATTCTCTATGGGAACACAATTGGTGTAAAATATGTAATGATGAAGGAGCTGTATCAGGTGAGCTTGCTGGTGCAGAGGCAGGACAGCCCACCAAGGCCATCTGCAAGCTGCAGAGCCAGAGGGCCCAGCAGCAGTTCGGTGGAGAAGCTGGACACTGCAGGGCAGGAAGCAGCAAGGATGCAGTCCTAGGTCTGCTCTGAAAGCCTGGAAGCTGAGTGGAGAGTTCATTTTATTTTTGTTTATTTATTACATTTGTGTATTTGGTACAGGGTCTCACTATGCAGCTCAGACTTGTAGTGTTCCTCCTGTCTCAGCCTCCTCAGTGCTGGGATTACAGGAATGTGCCACTATGCTTGGTTTAGGTGGCCAGCATAGCATGCCCAGGGTTCCTGGGCTGGCAGAGTATGTGGTGCCGGAGATCGAACCCAGGTCCTCACAGTTAGGCAGGTGCTTAAACCACTGAGCTATCTCCCCAGCCCTTGAGTTCATTTCAAAAGGCTGAAGAAGATGGAGCATGATAGCCACAGGTGATGGCAGTAGCAAAAGTTGCTCAAACAGAATGGAGCTTTTATACTGCGGTGACTTATTTCATCTTCCATCCTGACGGCTGCCTATCGGATGATGCCATTCACACTAGGGAAGGTCTTATGCCTTCCATTTGCTTGTACACATGCCAGTAATCGCTGGACACTCCCACAGAAATACCTCCAAGTGTGGTTTGCTACTCTGCTAGCTATCTCTCAGTCAACTGACCGTCACTATGAGCTATCACAGTGACATTGGTCTTTATCAATGTAATGATGAATGGTGCATTTTCATGCTAGATATGTTTCAGTTATTGTGGTCATTGGTCTTTTTAATGCTCAAGTTGCCCATCTTGGCCTAGTGGTTGGCCCTGCCTGTTGATTTCTGTGTCCTTTTGAGATGACTTTATTATTTAATAGGTTTTTCTTTTTATTTAATAGCTTTTTTCCTTTCTGACTCAAAAGATGTCCCATGTTTATCCTGTGCTTGTCTTGCTCCAGAGCTAAAAGTAATGATTTCTACAAAATGTTCTGATTTCTTCCACAACAATTGACACTTAGCACTGCCTTGGTATTGCCATTGTGTCTAGGCCTTTAAAGTGACAGAATTAGGAAGTAAATGTATTTTTGTGAAAGAAACAACTTTGAGGTTTTTAAAATTTAAACTTCCATCAATGAAACTTTAACTGTGATTATATAATCTTTTCTTTTTTTTTTGAAAATCTAACATATTTTAACAATGAATATTTGCATAATATATGGAAAACGAATCTTTTCATTATACTATAAAATATTAGTTCATAAAGGCACAATTATTTGCTGTATTCCACAATATAATGTAAATGATTTAAAAATAACAATGTTAATGCTACTAGTGATAAGACTACTGAATGCAACTTAAGATTTCTTTGTGATTGTCTACCATTTTTATAATATATTATTCTAGAAGGAAGAAACCCTCCAAGTAGGGTATTTTAAAGTCAGTTGAAGTGAAATTTTTCTTTCAGTAGTTATGCCATCAACTTGATTTTTAGTTGGATTCACTCTTTTGTTTGCTTTAAATTTTGAAGGTTCAATTATTTTTCAATGTAATTTTGTTTTCTAATTGATATGGTTCCAATGTCAAAGCAATTTCATAAGAGCCATTCACAGAAGCCCAATTTCCATTCCTGTCCAATCTATCCTGCTCTATTCCCCTCATATGTAATTATTATTTTTTTACCTTCAAATTTTGCTCTTCTGTTGTTTCTTTTAAAAAATATGAATATATGTGTACTAATGTTATGGTTAGAATACAATAATAAAATAAAAATGGCATACAGTAAACTATAGATAGTTTATGACATGTTGCTTTTTTCCGCAATATCTATTTGGAAATACTTCTGTTTACAGCTTCATCATTTTTACAGCTGAATTATATTATCCTGTGTAAACATACCATAGTTTATCCAACCGGTTTCCCCAAATGGACCTTTAAGTTGTTTCCAGCCTTTGGCTATTAAAAAAATAATGCTGTAATGGGTAGCTGTGCCGCCCATATAGCTTGCATTATGTCGAGGCGTCTTTGTATTGGAGCACTAAGGTTGACATTGCTGGATCAATTGCCTATAAGATTGATAGATATTGCTAAATTATCTCCATAGGAGTTCTATCGTGTTGGATTCCCAGCAGAACTACAAGATAATTATAAAATGCTCATTTAACCAAGCCCCTGCCAAAAGATCACTTTGTCAAAGTCGTTTTGCTTTTTTATTATGAGCAAGGTTGAACATCTTTTGATTTCTCTGAAATACCTGTTTATAATTTTTACGTATTTTTCTATTATATCATTGGTCTACTCTTCTTTTGGGAGCTCGTCATATGTCAGGGAGCTTGCCCTTTGTTATATGCTACAATTTTTTTTTAGTTTGATATTATAACTTGACTCTGCTTTTTTTATGCAAGTTTTTTTATTTTAGTGGACAAATAAGAGTGTTTCCCACTTCACTTTATAAAGACTTTGTTTTTTCTCTAGTATTTTATCAGTAAATATTATCTTTAAAACATTTTTATTATAGAATTTTTCAAACACACAAAGAGTAGTGTATGTATGTAATAGGTTTAGTCTTCAAGCGGTTTCTACACTTATCATTGTATGACCTTTCTTCTTTCATGTATGCCTCTATGTATTCTCCTATCCAATTATTATTTTAAATGATTTTTGTGTTTATTAATTTTATAAAATATTGGATTTTAGTGTACTTTCATACATGCATATATTTTGATCATAGTTTTCTTCTTATTAGCTTCTGTTATACCCTGTCATCTCCCTCCTATTCTCTTCTGCTCATTTAATAATAGTCCTTTCTATTTTCATGTCCACTTTTTAAAATTCCCCATCTTATGTTATTTTAAAGCAAATGTAAATATACTATTTTGGTCTGGCAAGATAGCTCAGGGGACTAAGCACCTGCTTAGGCAAGCACAGGGACTGGGGTTCCATCTCCAGCCCCACATGCTGCACCAGCCCTGCCCCCGGGCGGACAGAGCTAGCCACCGAGACTGGGTAGTGGCACACACCTGTAAACCAGCACTGAGGAGGCTGAAACAGGAACATCACTAAGAGTCTGAGCTGCATAGATACCCTGTACCAAATACATTTAAAAAATAAGCCTAAATATACTATTTCATCTATTTCATCAGTAAGTATTTTAGTATGTAAATGGTCTTTAAAAGTTACATTTTATGCTTGTTGCTATCATATAGGAATGCAATTAATATTTGTATATTAAGCTTTTCTCTTGATTAAAATTTGCTTTTAAAAATAATTTGCAAGAAGTGATAAATGTTTGAGATGATGGATATGCTAATTACCCTGAATTGATCATTATACATTGTATGCTTACACTATGAAACAATACAGTGTATCCCATAAATAGGTACAATTATAATGTGTTAATAAAAACCAAAAGACTAATTTGTCAAATTATTTGAATTCCCTAGGTATATTGAGTACCATGCTAATAGTACAGGGAAATGATGAAGCTATGGAGGAGGATTGAGGATTGAGGATACTGAGGCTTGACTCTGGGTCCACTCTGATATGAAGCAATCGAAAAGAGGGAGAGCAAAGAGATGGAGGAGGAGGCATGGCCAGCGAGCCAGAGAAAATCCAGTACACCACAGTCCTGGAGCCACATGTGATCTAGATGCCATTTTTTTAAAAAAAGATTTACTTATGGATTTGTTACAGGGTCTCACTATGCAGCTCAGATTCATAGTGATTCTCTTGTCTGAGCCTCCCCAGCACTGGGATTACAGGCATGCGTCACCACAACTGGTTTCAAAAATCGATGAAGCAGGAGGACAACATGGCATGTGGTACTGGGGATCGAACCCTGGTCCTTGTGCTTGCCAGGCAGGTGCTTAGACTGCTGAACTATCTTCCTGGCCCCTAGATGCCATTTTTAAACACAGTCCTTTGAATGTATAATTTTTGAAATTTCTTTGACTACAAATCAAAAATGACAATTGGTAAATGAGCTTTATAATTGTACATTTTGCAACAAAAACTCTGTTTAGAGGAGGCTGTCACAATTTCTAGAAGCAAATAATGTGTATGCTGAGATTTTGTAGGAATATTTGTGGATATTTGAATCAGAGGAGCTCACCTCTCTGTTGTTTTAATTTTCCTTGAGGAGATAGCCCTTGAATAATTGTACCTGCTTTTTGTCTTTTCTGGAGCTACCACTGCTATAAGAATTTGGTATTGAGCCTCTATATTTCCTATCTGGAGTAATTTTGTAGTTTCCATTTGCAGTAAAAAGAAATGCATTGCAAGTTGAAGGAATGACCCATGTTTCACCGATCTCTTAGCCTGGTTTTTCATTTTGATGGATTTCAGAATTGTTTCTCATTGCCCTGTAATTTGTATGTGGAAATGAGTTGGATGACGTGTTTCTAGATTCTCAATTAAATTTTATCAAACCGATTGGCCATGTTCATTTTGTAAAATCCTACTCCCTTCCAAACTTGGTGCATAGTAGATATTCAGCACATGTCTACCCAATGAGTGGACGCTTCCTTCTCTAACACCGCAGGCACAGTGCCTTCAAAGCAACAGAAGATTTTATTTTGAAACTATCGATTTCTGGAAGTGGGTTGCTGCTTTAAAATTAGACACATATCTGTACTCCAGTAAATGTAATGGTGAAGCGTACCTAAATTACAAATTATCATCTCAAAAATATAACATAGTTTATCCCTATTGGTTTTCCTTTCCCATTAAAGTCATCATCTGTTTGCAGAACAGAATTAACAGCATAAAAGACATGGCAGGGAATTGAACAAATCGAACATTCATATAGACAGATTTTCCCCTTCTGCGCGTATGGGTTGGACATGACTGTGAACAGTTGGAGGTCAGACCATCTCTAATATGTATAAAACTTTTGATGTTAATTTACCATTAAAAGTATATTAATTTTTGGCAGAGGTGTGAATATCCTTGCCTTGCCTAAAGCTTTATTTCCCACGGTACACAGAAAGTTAAAATCCACAATGGAACAATTTGAAAAGCAAGAAAAAAAAATTTTTTTTATTAAAGTACCAAAATTGTTTCTTGGTGAAAATGCATATATGCATTTCATTTCGACTCTCTAGAAAGGCTCTTGCAAAGGTCTAGAATGATCAGTGAGGATAAGGAGAGACCTTATGAATAGGATCCAAGCATTCTTCCTGCTTGGCTGTGTTGGAGGGGGGCTTCCCCACACTGGTCCTTTCAATTGCCATTTTGGCTGTGCCTACTCAACTTCAAATAAATGTCTTGTAAGTGAACAAAAGGAAACATAAAATATGAGTGACTGTGTCTTAGCATGTAAGTAGTCTAGATTCTTTAGGAAGAATTATTTTCTCTTTAATTGTTATAAAATGTCTACCATTCAATGATAGTTTGTGGTTACAATTGGCAGTGGAAGCAATTGGAATGAGGAAAGAAGAAAGAGAACAACCCAATTAAAAGCCCCTTTGACACCTAGCCATTGGCTATTTTCTAATGGTCACTTAAAATCTGAGTTGTGACATCTTTTTTAACACCAGGAATTCAAACTGCACCAAGAGTAAATATTGCCTCTCAGCAGAGTGGCCCATTTTGACAGTGTTGTTTTATGTGATATATGCAGGAAAATAGAGATTCTATTTTGTTATTGCAACAAAACACAATTATTTTTGACATGTTGACATCTGACATAAAATGCCATCGATACTCATACTTCTCTGAATAAATCTTCTTTCTGTTGTCTTGCGGAATGTCCTTGAACCAATTTTCATCAGTATCCTTTTATTCACTTTTTTCCAGTGGTAGCCCTTCTGTTTGAGGACTGATCTTTGGCTTTTAATGTGCTGTTAGTAAGATAGAATAAAATGAAATAAATCTTTAAATATTTCAGAAGCACAGTCTGCCCAATCCCCGGCAAGATAAGAATTAATTAGTGTTTAGCGTTGAACTCTTGAATTCTTTTTCTATTCTTTTTAAAAAATGTATTTAGTACAGGGTCTCACTACACAGCTCAGACTTGTAGTGATCCTCCTGTTTTCAGTCTCCCCAGTGCTGGGATTACAGGTGTGCACCACCACACCTAGTCTTGGTGGCTGGCTTGGTGCACTCAGGGTGGGGCCAATGTAGCATGTGGTGCTTGGGATCAAACCTCACTCCCTGCACTTTCCAGGCAGGCACTTAGTCCGCTGAGCTATCTCACTGGCCCCTCTTTTCTTGATTAGTAAACTAACACTTTCAGCTGAACTATGGCTCTGGGACTCCACAGGAAAGCATGCGAAGGCGTCTCCTCTCTAATATATTGTTTAAATAGGCTTAGTAAGATACTAAGATTTAAAATCCTATAAGTAAATTATGAAATACTATTTTTAAAATGATTTTAAAAGCATTTATTTATTTGTTTGTTTGTTACAGGGTCTCATTACACAGCTCAGACTCATAGTGATCCTCCTGTCTCAGCCTCCCCAGTATTGGGATTACAGGCATGCATCACCACACTTGGTTTCAGGACCAGCGCAGCATGTGGTACCGGGGATCTAACTTGGGTTCCTGTGTTTGCCAGGCCGGCCCTTAGACTGCCAAGCAATCTCCCCAGTCCATGAAATACTACTTGGGGGAGATCCCAGAGACTGGTGAGATTCAAGCCAGTGAGGTGTTGTGTCTTGATGTTAAACGCGTGGGACTAAGTCATAAGAGCTTGTTATTGTGGGTGTTGTTCTTTAGCTACAAGTTTCTTTGAGCACAAGGTGACTCTCCTGTGAATGCTGGCCTTTTTATACATAGTTGGTATCCCATGCATGATATCAACACACCACAAAAATGTTAATTTTTGACAGAGATATAAAGCTTGTCTCATCTAAAGCTTTATTATCCATACAGAGATATAAAATCTTTATCAAGATACATTTTAATTGGGGAAGCAAGTCGTCTTTTGTAAAATTTCAAACTGTTATCAAGGGTCCAGCCTGGGTTAAATGTGGAAAAATTAGAAGAAAACTAGAGGTCACGACCCCTTCCTCCAGGGAGACCACTGTGGTATAAATAGTACTTAAATAATTAAACACTGAGCTCTGTGGTGGAGATCACACATAATGGAAGCTGTAGAGAACAAGAAAGTTCCTTTAAAAAGTTTCAGTACTTTGTTTAGCTGAGTTTTGAGAAGAATGTTGGTGACGGGCACGATGGCACGCACACCTGTAATCCCAGCATTGGAGAGGCTGAGGCAGAAGGATTGTTGTGAGTTTGAGGCCGGCCTGGACTACAAAATGAGTTCAAGGCCAGCCTCAACTGCACAGAGAGACCCTGTCTTGGAAAACAAATGTCAGTGGAAAAGGTGTTCTGATAAGGTGGAATAACACAAACACGAGCACTGTGATGGGAAGGGAAACAGTAAATGAAATCACCACTGGAGCATGGCATTTGGCCTGTCATCAAGAACACTGAGACATGCACGGCTAATGTGAGAGGTCTTGTTTATTCCCTGAGAACTATGTGAGAATTATGTTAAAGCACAAGGGATCATGTGAGAATAATTAAGAAGATATTAATACTTGACCTTATTATCTGCTGATTTGAATTTTACATAGGAATATGAAAGCCTAGTTCTCTTAGTACATAAGATGTTTTCATTGTTATATAGAAAGCCTTACACATAATTTTCTCAAATTCACTGTCTTTCTCCTCCTCCTCCTTTTTCTCTTCTTTTTTCTCCTCTTCTATATCCTGTCTCCTCCTCTTTCTCTTTCTCATTTGTGTACTGGGGATTAAATCCAAGGCCTCTGCATTCAGATACATCTCCAACCCTTCTTAGAATTTTTAATTTTGAGTAGGGTTCTTTGTCTTCTAACAGAACCCTGGAATGAAAAGACAAAATCAAGCTTCTCTGTGGATTTTCTTACCCAAGTTATGGAGTTCTAGAGTTTTCTGGTTGATAAACCTGAGCATTCCTTTGGGTAA
>NW_004524619.1:2012696-2015075 GCF_000260255.1 Octodon degus | reverse complement strand
TTTCCTTTCCTTTCCTTTCCTTTCCTTTCCTTTCCTTTCCTTTCCTTTCCTTTCCTTTCCTTTCCTTTCCACCTAGTGTTCACCAACAAAAGATTCTAACTTATTATTTCTGATGTTTCAAGAAATCATAGTATCTTGGAGTGAATTTCACTGATTTCAGCATTTTAATTCTCCAAGTTTCTCAGTTTTCCTTGTCAAGCCATACAAATTTTCTTACACATAGAACCTTGTACTTGCTGGGCATGGTGGCGTGTACCTGTAATCCCAGTACTTGGGAGGCTGAGGCACGAGTACTGCTGTGAGTTTGAGGCCAGGCTGGGCTACACAGTGAGTTCAAGGCTACTTGGATTACATAGTGAGAGCCTATCTGAAGAAACAAACAAACCCCACCTCTCAAAAACAAAACAGAACATTGGGCTTGCATAGTATACATAAAGTTCTGAGGTTAATACTCAGCACCACAGAAACAAACAAGCAAACAACAGAAACAAAAAAACAAAAACGCTTGGGCCTGAAAGCCTGCTGTAGACTCTGGGCTGGAATGATTATTCCTACCTCATAATCAAGATTGTCTCTCAGGCCATCCCCCCCTACCTCCTGCATCTCCCAACATCCGGCGCGTATTTTATTGCCGATTTTTTTTTTTTTCTGGCCACTACATAAAGGCAAATGATAATGGGAAGGCTCAAAACAGAAGTTTAGTAGCATGTAGGAAACAAATGATCAGTGTGGCTTTAATGTGAGGGCGCTGGGAGGTAAGAGAAGCAGGAAGCGACTCGGTCACATTTGCCTGGTGAAAAAATGGAATGCGGACAAGAATAGCATTTTTTCGCAAAACGCAAATGGGCGGAATGGTTCTGAGCATTGGATCCATTCTTTTCTTTTTGCAAGAATTCTGTTGTCCCCTTAGAAAATAAAAAAAGCTGTTCCAAAGCACGTTGGCACCCGAGTGGCGCTGCTGCCTACTCTTGGCGCCGCCTCGCCTGTTGCTGGCAGGACAGAGCATGGACCTCTTTAGCCTCATCCTCTGTTGTTTTCTGCACAAGAGCCAAACATTGTGGCTACTCACGAGGCAAGGCTGGCAGCTGAAGGACCCAGATGCCAAGCTCTGGACTGGACTTCTGTTCGGTTTGTCGCTGGTCCCTTCCCAGGCATCTGCCCTGGCTTTGCAGCAGCCTGTGCCCCGTCTGCAGAGCTGGGCTCAGGATTAGGCTTCTGTTGGCTCTCGTGGATGTTCGGTCACTGTTTCCCTTTTGAATTATCCTTGATTATGAGGAATGTTCCTTTATGACACATTCCTCCCCGGTGTCTGCGTAGACATTGTGCCCTTGCCTGCTAGAAAGGGGGGCTTTCTCTTGAATTACCAGCCATTGTGAGCAAGAAAGCTTGTGGAATGGGAACACTCGCCTTCAGGTAGGAATACAACACGCAGTACAAAAGCTGTGTTTCAAACACAAATCCTTATTGTCTCTTCTTAGTTAAACAAAGACACGACTGAAATCCCAGCGACATGGGAAATTCCAGAAGCCTCTTCAGTTTTAATTCTTCAGACTTTTTTTTCCAGAAAGTTTTGATTTATAAAAGGGAGCGCAGCTTCCTCAGCTCTCAAGGAGGTGAGAACACACTGCTGATATTAAACAACACAAAGGGAGGGAGGTGAGTCCTCACTGGCGAGGAATATTGGGCTACACTGTGCTGGCGGAGGGTGGGAGGGGGCGGAGGTCAGCTAATCAGCCTGAGGGTCCCTTGATGGAGCTCAGGGATATTTCCTTTGTAACAGAAAGCTTCGTGCTCACCTGAGAAATGAACTTACGCAACACAGTCCACCAACTAGAAAGGAAGTTGACTATAACACGCTGTTCAGAATGCCTTTGAAATGTTTGTACATACATCTAAGAGCCTTCTGACATTTGTTTATATGCTAGGACATTTAGTAGGTAGTGGCTGTTCATCAGAAATACACGTTCAGTGCAAGAATGAATCACAGCTTAACAGAAGGTGCTTTGTTGCACACAATCCCAGTATCTAAATGACCTATCAGGAATGTGAGCAATCTCAGACCCAAATCTGAAATCATCAGCACCCCATTAAGATGAATAATTTTTTATTGCTCAGTTTCTGCAACTGGAAAAGGCATTTGTTCCAGTGGCAATCTCTCTTAGCTTTATGAAATTTCAGTGGAAGTAAGTTTTTTTGTTTTGTTTTTTATTTTGTTTTTTTTGCCGGCTCAGCCCCCCTGAGAGCGGGGCTGGCATGGCATGTGGTACTGGAGAGCGAACCTCATTCCCCTGCCCCTGCCTAAGCTTGCCTAAGCAGGTGCTTCAGACTGATGAGCTATCCCACCAGTCCCAAGAAGTTAATTTCTCTTTCTTTCTTTCT
>NW_004524619.1:2009865-2012532 GCF_000260255.1 Octodon degus | reverse complement strand
TTCTTTCTTTCCTTCCTTCCTTCCTTCCTTCCTTCCTTCCTTCCTTCCTTCCTTTCTTCTTTCTTTTCTGTATTTAGTACAGGGTCTACAGGGTCTCACTATACAGATTAGACTCGTAGTGATCCTCCTGTTTTCAGCCTCCCAAGCACTGGGATTACATGTGCACACCATCATACTTAGGGTGCCCTGGGGGTGGGACCAGCACAGCAGGGAGGGGATCAAACGCCGAGTTCCTGCATCTGCCTAAGCTTTAATCTGCTGAGCTATCTGGTCAGCCCTAAGAAGCAAGTTTTTGAAGTTGGGAAAATCTAAACTCTAGTTTCGTCAGATATGTTTTTAGTATCATGACTTTCAGTATATTTTTGTACTTCTTTAAACCTCAGTTTCTGTTCTGTAAAATGAAAGGATAAAAGTATCTATCTCATGAGGTTGTTGTATTAGATGACAAATTCATGTATAGTGTATGGCATAGAATAAGACCTAAATAGATGTTGGCTAGTGTTAAGATTTCCTATAGAGTGGGTTAAGAAGAATACTATCCACCGACCTATACTTTTGTAATTTTATTCTCATCATTAACCTTAAAGTGTATTAATTGTATTTATTAATGAGGCAGAGTAGGTGCTCCTGAGACCCTTGGGACTACATATAACATGGTGCTAGACAGGATATGTGATGATTAGACATTTATTCAACGAAACAGTAGACAGGATAGAAAACCATAGATTTATCTTCCTGGATGTACTATTTAGAAAGTTAGGTTGAGAGAGAGACCATTCTAAACTATAGTTAAAATAATGACCTTCTTGAGGTGCTGACAAAGCAAACTAGAAGCCAATAGAAGATAGGTACTGAGGAAATAATTCTATTAAATGCACAATTTCCAAATTTGGATCTGTGGCCACCACCACACAGAAAATAAAGTTACTGACTTGTGCAGGTGGCCTTGGCAGATGAAAAGCAAACTGAGCCGGAGCAGTAGTCATTAAGTAGGGCTTTAACATCATTCATAGGTTCTAAAAATGGAAGCCCATTTCTAAGCTGAAAGAATAAGGAAATGGCTGGTATACTTTTTCTGTAAAGGACCAAAAAGTAAATATTATATATATTTTTTTTTTGGCGGAACCAGAGATTGAACTAAGGCCCTTATGATTGCCAAGCAAGCACTTATTCTATTGAGCCAACTCCCTGGCCCAGTAAATAATATACTTTGGAAGTCATGTGGTCTCTCGGGATTCTGATATCAAGCAGTCACAAATAATATGTAAAGGAATGTATGTTTCAATGAAACTTTGTATACAAAACCAAACCATGCTAGGATTTAGCTCATCCATGAGCCATAGTTTGCTGATCTCCAACATTAATGGATTAAATATATGGTGAATCGATAGACTCTCATCACATAATCAGCTTTTAAGGAGGCTACATAGTCCTTAAGTGAGGCACCTCTCATTTCTTGTTTCTTTTGGGTTAAGAGAAAGAACTGACATTCATGGATTATTAAGGCATCTGAAGAAAGGACTAAGAGACTATAAGCCTAAATTCCAAACCCCATATTTATGTGAGAAGAGACAGTACTACGAGTACGGAGATGAAGGAGTAGATTGAATGCTAGTGCAGTCAATAATCCACTCCCACCAACCATTGGAACAGGGCATTTGGGCCCACTGTTCCAGAAATTTTTCAAAAGAAGTCAGAAATCTGGCAAAAAATCTCCTGATTTTTCAATATTGTTTTACCAGTTTTAAAAACGCTGTCCTACTAAACATGTGTGTTGTTGAAATCTAGCTTACAGACCAAGATTTTTTAACCTTTTAGTGTCCTGAAATGCAGCTGGAGTCTGAGTTATGCAAAGACTCATCAGAGTTAAGGCTGCTTCCCTAAAGTCTCCCACCTAGTTCAAAACTTCTCTAAGGTGACACCAGAGTGATGGATGCTCAAGGTATGCCCAGCATGCCCAGTGCAATTCTAGAGAAGGTGCTGGAATTCGGGAAGCTTGAGGGAAAGAGAAGCTTATTCATTACATGTGTGGTTAATGCATGACCATCCTAGAAAACGGCAGGAGAAATGTCTATGTTGAGTCTGAAATTTTCAGCTCTTGCTGAATACGCTAAATTCTTTTTTATCTTATTCTTTGTGTTGAGCAGATTTAGCCTTATGATTCAATTGACACTATTCTCTTTTCTTAATATGAAAACCTCATTTTGCTGTAACTTCTAATAATTAGAGACTTTTTTTCCAAGTTGGGCATGACAAATTACCCTTTTATCACTTGCAAATTTAATTCCCTAGTTTTAATGGACTCCTTAAAAATAAATTGTCTAGATTAGACAAAATTTTTACTGTTTTTGTTTGACAGTCTCAAACTGCATTATTGTGGAAATATTTGGGATGTGAGTTGTAATTTTAATATCACTCGCTTATTCCAGGGGCATTAATCTAGTTTGGATTTATCTGTACCAAAGCTATTTGAAAATTCTTTTTTGGACTGGAACTCACGTGCTATAAGTCTTTGGAGGCTTTAAAACCCAACCTCTTTTTTTCTTTGTATTTTTTAAAAGCAGTTTTCCCAGAATTAGTGCATTGCAGATGACCAAAATATATCCAGTCCTGAACTTGAAAACGTTCCACTCCTACTTATAACTCAACAACTCTGAGGCCCAAATT
>NW_004524619.1:2000116-2009765 GCF_000260255.1 Octodon degus | reverse complement strand
CTTATTCCACTGAGCCATCTCCCCGGCCCCTCACCACTTTTTAAAATAAGAACTTACTGGTAATTAGCACCCTGGTCTGGACCTATATTTTGGATTGCCAAAATAAAAATAAGAATCAAGTGGCATCTGTTGATCTGGACAAAACCAAAATTGGTTATGCATATTTAATTTCTGCATTTTAGAAATTCTTAAGATAATCCCAATTTAGTGTTCTGGAGAAAGGTGCAATGGAATGAAATGATCCCATGAAATTCTTATGCTCCATAAGGTGTCTTGAAGTTTGATTGGATATTAACTAAAAGATCATTTTGTTTCTCTTTTATAGCAGGAGATGCAACGTGTTCATTTTATAACATCTCCGCTGTTTGGAATAAATCACTAAGGACAGATGCTCATCACGTTTTGGTTCAATAAAATCCTTTGTAGAGTCTGAATGGATACATGGATAGTTGCTTTAGGTCTCTGTCCAGGCCATTATTTGTTTGGAAAACTCAAATTCACAGAACAAAATAGAGTTACACTAAGAACACTGAAATTAATATTTTGTTTGCTGTCTTGTGTGTTTTTGTTATTATTTATTTATTTTGGCAGAAATGTGCCTGTAGGACTTTACTTTAGGTTTCATGCCATCCACCTTCATAAATATCATCGACCACCTTTTCATCTGAAACAGCACAGTTAATCTGATTTCCTGCTGTTAGATCTTCCAGTAATACCATTTTAAAGGTTCTCAGCAGAAAAATTTGCCAGTGCTCTTGAAGCGCTAAAATTCTATGTTCAGTCTTTTTGTGGTAGTAAATAGGTTTTCGACAAGCAAAACTGAGGCATTCGTCCTACAGTAATATGTGTGTGTGTGTTGCAAAACTGTTGGCGAGTTTTGGACATCTTTCATGCACTGCATAGCGCTTCTCTTGAATTGAAAAAAAAAATCAAGCCATAATCTGCTGAGTTGCCCAATATTCATTTTTTTTTTAAAGGAAGAAAGATTTGAGCTTAAAAAGTTGTAATTATACATCTCCAGCTGATATTTTCTTGCAGCATTTTTGTGTGGTTTTAAATTATTTCTCCAAGAGAACAAATGATACATAGTTACATAATGGTGTGCAAGGTAAAAATGTACATCTTACCAAACATCCATAAATGCATGCCTCTGCATTTGACAAAGGACACAAGTCTCTTTAGGAAAGTATGTCTGTGTGTGTGTGTGTGTGTGTGTGTGTGTGCGTGCGTGCGTGTATGTGTGTGTTTAGTGAATGAACCTGTTTGACCATTGGGTAAATAAACTCTACGGAATGATGTAGGAAGGATAATCATTTCCCAGGGACAACAGAAAGTACTCGCTAACCCTGGGATGGAGATGATAATTTTCCTTGCAAAATGAATCAAGGAAATCCAGATGGGAAGGGCAGGAAGTTAGGCATCACCAGTGAACTTGGCTTGCTGTGTATTTATTAACAACCATATTAGTACCAGATTTACTTCAAGATTCCTCTCTTTTAAGAATATGTTTCTCACCCCGGAAATGAAAAGAACATCTTTATGGGTGTAGGCTCGGATTTTTGACAAAGGACTCAGTGACTGCTGAGCCATTTTAGGGTTAGCTTTGCCTTTTTCCCTGCTCTGGAGTAGGTTCTTGAACTGCAGAGGGAAACCTTCCTTGCACATAAATCCTTAAGTTTATAGTGAGTCAACCAGAGGAAATAGAAATTATGCCCTTCCTTTTATTTAAAGATCGCCTTCGTGTTGAACCGGCTTTTTACTGCCATTAAATATTTGCTTTCTGGGAGCATTTGTGTATATTTTCTTAGCTCTTAACTACCACATTTCTGCTCGGTTTTGTATCTGCTAGCCCCAGCATTTACAACCTACGAAAACCTCATAAATCTACTTCATTTTTCTAATAAGACATGAAAGTCCTTAATTGGCCTTAATGAAATGCACTTAAAGGGCAATAAACGTGTTTAAGCCCCTCTTGCAGGGTGAGCTTCAGCACTCTCACTCTACTCTATTTTAGCCTTTCTGGTAATTAATCATTTATTCATATGTGACGAATCAGTAACAAGATCAAGCAACTACTGCACAATTGCATGATAATAAGCTGCTCATATATGTGTCAAGATTTAGCAATCCTTTTTAAAGCCTAATTTAAAGTCATTTTACAACTAACCAGACTGCTTCTCTGAAGCATTTTTCCCCCAGTATCTTTTTTACATATTTTCATTTGGATGCCATCTTTTTATTTTGTTTATAGAGCCCAGTCCGCCTTAAATCCACTTATGGCACCAGCGTGAATTTCAGCAATGCAAACATTTACCATTGTTTTTCAGTCTGCTTGGAATTCTCTCTTTGATCCAAAGGGGAAGGGATGGGGAGAAGCAGAAGAAAAAAGAAGGACTGCATTTATAAATAGCAGGCCCAAGCATCCCAGCCATTTTTAGTACATATTTAAATCTTAAATCTGCAATGATTTATGGAGACATGTTAATCATTTGCCCGCACCTTAGCACTCCCAGAATTCTAGCAATTTCCCATACTACAGATATGCCGATGAGGGTATCTTTTTGCTGCAAAAGAATTCTTGCTTTGCCTGCAGACGGAGAGATCAAATATCTGAATGCTTGCTGTGAGGATGTAAGTTGGGGACTGAATTTTCCTGGCTGTGTACATACAAGTGTGTTCTCACTGGTAAGCCTGGATGGGGATATTCCGGCAAAGATTTTGGCCTGCCCAAGTATGGTGAATGGAGCTTTGCTCTCAGAAGTACATCTTGAGTTGATCCCAATGGGCTATGCAAAAGCTGGTATCTGCCCTAATGGGGGCAAAGTTGTTTAGTTTCAGGAAAAGAAAGTAGTTTAGAGTAGAGCCACATGTTCTTCTTTCACATATTTTAATATAGAAAGGTTTAATCATTCAGATGTATTTACTACTTGCCTAGGTGGTGCAGGTGACAAATCAGATTTTTCTTTTAAACAAGGAACTCGGCACTTGTAAGTAAAAATAGGCCCATTATTTTTCCTTCTTGTATTTATTCATGTTAAAATTAGAATGAAACTGTAAATGTCACAGTCCCTTTCCCACATGTACTTCAACTCCATTAGTTCAGATGTGAAGTTAGACAGATGAGTCTAAACTGGTGACAGAGGTGTGTAGTATAATTTGTGAAGAGAAATGTCATTTGATTACTTCCAGGTACAAGAATGGCTACTCCAGAGGAACCAGGCAGAGGGAGCTCTTGTTAGATTCACTTTTATGTCTGCAAAATGACCACATGTGACAGCACATTAATTATCTGTTGGTAACAAATGTTCCTGAAGCATTTGAAAATTGTTCTCTCATATATCGTAAAAATTCTCCCTGCAATTCAACTGTAGGTAAGCTACTGTAATGCAGAAATTTTATCTTTTGCTCATGCAGCCAATAAAATTCAGCATAGTGAACTGAATCCATCCCTGCCCAGTTACTTTAACTCAGCAACAGTTTTTTTTTTTTTTTTAATGCTAGGTCCTTTAAAAAGAAAATTTTGTTCTAACTTCTGTGCGGTTATACATTCCTGAACAGAAAGCACAAAATTAATGAGATTTAATTATGGTCGTTGTGAATGGTTTTTCTTGGAGCTGTGTGGTGTGAAACTCATGTGTCTTTATGTGGTGGTGCTCTGATTTTCTGTATACATCTGGCCTTGATAAAGATATAGCCATGATTTTAATTGAAACATCCTATTTCCTTCATTTTTAGGAAGCTCATGTTCTGCGTTATCAAGTATCTTTAAAAGAATATCGTGAATTGTAGCAAATGTCATCTCATGTTTTAATTTTAACATTTCAAACTGATTGCTCTTATATTTTCTGTAATTTGTCACATGTACTAGAGCCTGTTTATCTAGCTCTAAATCATTCTATGGGCAAAATGTGAATTGTGTGCACATGGTATTTTAGTTTTCCTTTTGCTTTGTGACACAATGTTACTTTTCTCCAATTTTTGACCAAGTTTCTCAGACAAAAGCACTTTAATAAAAGCAATGAACCTTGGCAAAAAAGAGATTATCTTAGGGAGGAAAAGTTGCAATTTTGGACTATGCAGGCCAAAACCTTTCCTGTGATTGAGATTTGCAGAAAGGAAGCCATTGCCTCAGCCTTCTGGCTAGCGAATCCCCTAGAATTTTGCAGAAGTAGTCATTATATATAAAAATAATCATAATGTCTAAAAATAATTGCAATAAGATGATAATTTAGGGGTAAAAAGAAGATTCAGACCTAGCTTAATCAGTTAAAATGTCTCTCTGGTTCTTCTGATTTGTTGTTCATTTATGCTGGGCAGCTGGACAATAGGATTTTGCACGGGCCACAAACAATGAAATAAAACAGCAAGATGTACTGTATTTTACTGAAACATACAATAAAGGGCAGCAGGGGACTAGTCAAAGCCCAATATTCAAAGACTGTAATTTTTTATCACTACTTTATTTCCTAAACCAAAATGTTTTTTGGGTATAAATATTAGATGAAAGCAAAATCTACCACATTTGCTATTATGGAGGCGATACCTAAACCTACTTTTTTATTGGAATTAAATTAATATCATGTGAGTAGTTTTATAGTTTTAACATTTTATTATTATTTATGTTCTAACTGCTCTGCATAAATAGAACTGTTCCTTGCTTTTTTTTGTTTTTACTACTAATAAAAAGTAATAGGTATAATAATTCAGGAACTGCTTGCACTTCAAGGCATTTTCTGTTGGGTCTTGGTGGCCTGTGGAAGGAGACATATCCCAAATCAGAGCATAAGAAGCTTTAAGAACAAATTCAGGAAGCACTTCCATGGAGCACTAAATGTTTAGGCAAGGATAACTAAAACAAACATGAACAAATTAAGATTTTAAAAGTGTTAAATGGAAAGTTAATCCAACCAATGGCTACGTTGCACAAGCAGAAATGTATCCGTGTTGCTTCCCAGTCTTATTCATGAATGCTCAGTAATTGCAGAACATCCACATATTTATTAGCAAATATCTTCCCTTAATTACCTGGTGATTTCCCAGAATACTTAACAAAGAAGATAGCTTTATTTGTGTCAGGCAGAAAGACCATTTTTTAACCACAGCACCATATTTTATTGTATTTTCAAAACAAACAAACAAACAAACAAAAAAAAACTTTCCAGAAGTAGAAGTAGCAGAACATGCTTCAGTAAAAGCCGGAAAGTTGGAATGATTTCTTTGGGTAAGTCATAGGTTTGTAATATTCTTGGGGAAATGGTACAGAAAGTCACACAAATCTGGAGAAATGGACCAATGGTCAAGGCCTTATTCCTTATGTGGGCGTAGCTAGGGTTATGTTCTCACGTTTCTGTAAATCTTGTCCTCTGAATATTATGTTCTGCATGTAGACAGCACAATAAGTCCCTGAAAAGAATAGGATATATTTTCCATAAAGCAGGCTTTATGTTACATTAAGGAGAGTTGCACCAATATAAATGGGGGACTATCCAACCACTCAAAGAGATGTTTGGGAGGACTTTTAGTTTTATGGATAGTACCAATTCTAAGATGAGAAGGGAAAAATACAATACTCAACTTTATAAGTCCAGTGGTCTCAGAGAAAATGCATTTCAGAAAGACTGAATGTAATGTACCAAAAAGCTTTAAAAAGTTGCTTCTGTTAGGTTTATAGTTGACTTGTATTTTTCAGTGCTTTATGTATCTAGTTTTCAAATTTTTTGTAATATGCATAGGATTATAGAATGAGACTAATAGAAACTATAGGAAAATAAAATGATAAATACCAGACTAAGATAGAACAGATTATTTTTTCCATTTTGCAGATGGGATAGTAAATATTAAGAAAGCAAAGCATTGCCCAGAGTCAGCAGCTTGTCAGCAGCAGTTAGAACTCAGGGTCAGATAGGATTCATTCCAGTGCATTCGTTTCCAGCCATTACGCTGTGCTGCCTGTGCTCCTCACTGGTCTTCATGCGTATTTTATGTCTGAGAAGAAATTGGAAAGAGTCATGTTGACGCACACTGAGCAGGAGTCTGACATTGCCTCTTCTCTTTCATGGATTATTTTCTCTGGATGAGTCTGCTTTTCTCCCTAATGAAGGGCCATAGTTTTGTTCCAATCAAACCAAATGAGCAAGGCTTCATGATGTTGTCTTCCTAGCTACTGACCCCTGCACACATTTGCTTGAGTTCAGCGTCTAGGGGTGACTGGCACATTCCTGTGGCGGTTTTCCTCCAAGTTCTTGTGAGAGCTTCTTGGGCTATGTTTGCATTAAAATATATCCTCCACTAAATGTCCTACCTAATACTTGCAAAAACATACCTCTTTCCCCTTATGTTACGTATGATGTGCCTGTTTTTATTCACTTCGGCTGTTTTCAGAGTAGCCCCTGAAGACCAGGGATTCTGAAACAAACACAGTATCAGTTAATTTTCTCTGAAAATTTCAGTGTGCTTTAGGAAAAGATTCTGCTCAGAGGGAAATTCTACAATTTATTTGTCCTGTTAATTATTTGGTAGGAGGTTTTGAATGTCATGCTTCTGATAAACCAGGCCTGATTGCCACGGTAGCCACTGGCCTGAATTTGTACTATAGAATGACAAGGTAAAAGCATGAATGAAATAGTGACCTAGATAATCCATGGAGGTGGACAACTATGAAAATAAGATGTCCTTGTGCTACCAAATGTAGGGGAAAGTGGCAGTTTTCCTACACTTTGTCCCTGCTTTGGAGTATGTTTCTATGTGTACTGGACAGTACCCAGCAGAATATTTGAGGGACACTCTACAGACCTCTGTTCTCTGCCTGTGCAGAGCTTCCGTCCTGCAGGAGGAATGCTGGCTTGGTTTCCCTAGACTTTCAGTTCTGCTTCCTCTACTCCAGGAGACCCCTGCCCTCTCCTGTAGTCCTTTCTCCCTCCTGAACCATGGCGTTCTCCAGGAAGTAAAGAGGAGCAGTTGAAGTGTTCCCCTCTATTGTTTCCTGTCTGCCAGGGATCGCAGTCCTTTGCTATCTGGTGTGTGTATGTCCCAAGAGCTGCTGTATGTATAGTTTTTTCCAGGTGTAGTTGTTAGGCAGGAGAATAAGGAGTAGCCCTGTGTATCCAATAACTCGGGAGATAACACATCCATTGACACATGGTTGAAATCGAGCCACTATCTAGAAATTTAGTCTTAACTCTTTCTTTCTTTCGAGATCTCTTACCTTTGGAATTATTGAATAAGACCAATTTGTAGGTATTTTTAATACTTTGGCTGCCAAAACCCCTCTTGGAGGGTTGGGGAGATAGCTCAATGATATAAGTGGCTGCCTGTCAAGAGCGAGGACCCTAGTTTGATCCCCAGTACTGCATGCCATGCTGGCCCTGCCAATATCACATGCCATGCTGGCTCTGAAACTTGGCATGACGGCACATGTCTGTAATCCCAGTTCTGGGGAGGCTGAAACAGGACTATCATTACAAGTTGGAGTAGCATAGCAAGAACCTGTATTGAAAAAATTAGAAACAAAACAAAACAAAAAACCCTTAGATACTATTTGAGGGTAATTTACTTATTTTCCAATGCTGAGATTATAGAACTAGGTTATATAATTGTACCATACCAAAATGCAAATTATAATTCATGCCTTCAGTAGGAGAAAAACATTCACTTTTCTTTATTTATACTTCAATTTTGTTAGGCATTTGTTTCTGGTGCCTTATGCTCTGTTAAGTATTTGTTACCCATTTCAGTGTTTGTCTAGTGCTATTAAACTTGCATTGCAGCCTGACTTTAAAATCTTTAATTGGAAACAATACTTACACAATTACAAAACCAGTTGTGCTTCATTGAAACTTCTAAGGCCTCTTCCTGATACTTCCCTGACATGGTTGCCTTATTTGCAGGATGACAGGGCATCTTGGGGCTCCAGAGGAGAAACAATGACTCTCAGAAGTCCTGGAAATGATCCAAGGCAGCTACCTGGCAGCAGGTCCTAGATCTGTCCTGAGAGGCCACCTCAGTGTGACTCCGCCTCTCCCTATGGATCTCTTGGTGGCAGGCTATGGTCCCTAGAGGACATATTCAGGGATGGAGATTTGGGTAAAAAAAAAATATCGTACAGAAAAAAATTCCTCTGGGATTGATTTTATGGGGCAGGAAGGGAAACAGGACTGGGCAGACAGAAGAGCTGAGCTATGGTGAAGGAGCATCAGAGCCTCACCTCATCCCACAGGGGGCCCTGTGCCGACATGGCCCTCAGGGTGGTCCAAGGTTAGGAGAAGGCCGTGTGCAGTGAGTCAGGCTGCCCTGAGCAGGTGAAGGTATGTCAGGACTCGCATTTGAGAGCTGTTAGTCTCTAGCGCTCCCAGAAACACTTTAAACAGAAACACCCTTTGGGTTTTGGAGTCCTGGGTAAGGACTGCATTATTTACTGTGAGAACTTTGGCTCATTACTCACTCATATTCATTCATTCATTCCGTTTAAAATGCCAATTATTTTATTTACTTATTTGTCTCTGCAGAGCTGGGGATTGAACATCTCACACATGCTAAGCAACAGCTGTATCACTAAGCTACATCCCAAGCTCTTTCTCACAAAAGTTTAGAGCAGAACTCTTGCTAATTGGTCCAAGTTGACCTCAGATTTGCACTCCGCCTGCCTCAGTCTTTTGAGTAGCTTGAATTGCAAGCCTGCACCATCACACCCAGCTCTACCAAATGTTCTAAATTCTGGGAGTAAAGAGGCATCAAAGATAAAGACTTTGTTCCATGGAAACAACAGTTTTGTTGAGGGAGATACACAACAAATTTGAAAAATAATAAAATAATTGCATGACTCTCATAAGTAATATAAGTAATGCAAAAATAACATAAAATAGTTCTCAACCTTTAAAGGAGGTAAAAAGAATCACCAAGGACTCTTGTTAAAAAGCAGATTCTAATCCAGCAATACTGGGTGGAGCCCGAAATTCTAACAAGCTGTAGGGGATTTCAATATGGGTGACCCATGGACCGCACTTGGAGCAAAGAGTGATAAAGCTTATAGCAGTGTAAACTAAGAGGACTGGGGGTGCAACAGGAAGGCGCCATTAGACACAGTGGTGAAGCAGGGAGGGCATGTTCGACTTGAAGTCTAGAGAATGTGAAATCACTCCATGGAAACCTCAGTGTCTTCTGTCATAAAATGGGAACCATGACAGCAAAGTCTGGCACATAGGACACACTCAGTAAATATTGCTGTTGCTGTGATTTTTTTGCTGGCTCGCTTGGACTCATTCTCACAGTTCTAAGCCTCAGACCATACAGCTTCTCATCTTGAACTCTGGCTGATGGCTCCCATCTTGCTGACACATTTTCTATTGTAAACTCCCAAGCACAGGAATCTGATTGGCTCAGCCCAGGTGGGCTTTCTTCTTTAGGCCTGGCAAGTTCAAGAGCTGCTGACAGCACTGCAGATTCAGTATTGTTAGCTTTGCTGTCCTTCTCCCATCATGCAACTAACAAGTGAAGCGGATCACATAGTATGAAGATAGCTGCTTAAGGTTGCGACACTGAAGATAACGTTTAACAGATGTGTCTTTTAGGTCCCTGACCTCATTTTACTGTGCTAGCTTCTTAGGAATTCATTCCTTTTAATGGCTTAAAAGTTCCTTGAGGGCAAAATATA
>NW_004524619.1:1983221-2000016 GCF_000260255.1 Octodon degus | reverse complement strand
TATATATATATTTGACATTTTCTCTCATGACTAACAAAGTTTTGGGTATGCAGTAAGAACTTACTAATAATATGGACCACCTTACTAATAATTTAGCAACATTATATCAGCATGTCATGTGGCTTGACATGCTCTGGGGGTGGTTGAGAGGAAGAGGTTGTCAGAGAAGATATTTTAACAATAAAATCTTAAATAAATGGAGCAGAGGATACTTAGAGAATGGGGCACCTAGCTAAGCAAAGTTTGGTGTCTGAAAAGACCAACACTTCAGGGGAAAGTAGCAAACACTGCCTTGACTTATTCAAAGATTAAACTAAACTTGAACAATATTATTCCATGATAAAAGTATAGATCTACTTTTCTTTTCTTTCTATATCAAGTAGTGGGCACCTTATATTAGCAGGGACATGTACAGACCCAGCGCATCTACCAAATATGAGACATACTATTTTGTTCATTCCACTTCTGTGTTTGTTTCACAAGCTGCAGAAGTGTAGAGGTTCAAAGCCAAGGATAATAAAAATGTACTAAGAAGGGTCTTGCACAGGGAGTGGTTTCTTGCCAGGGTTCACAGATCTTATTTTAGGGTTGGAGCCCCCAGGTGTCCTTCCTCCTCTTTCAACTGACAGTTGTGGTTGTGCAAGGACGACAGCAGGCCTTGGTGAGCTGCCAGTGGGGCTCAAACAAACAGCCCCTCGTGCCTGTGGATTTCCTCTTGGCACTGCTTGGAGGCAGCAGTTGGTATTGAGGGGCTTTGGGGGCCAGAGGCTGAGACCAGACTTCACTTGGTGCTAATTCTAACTCTAGTCCTCCCCGCTTCCCGTTTTTCAGCATTGCGGTGGCAATTTTAGCTGCTCTCTTGAACACAAATGCTGTTCATGGGAATTTTGGAGGAGACAAATCCTTCTAAATTGGGCACTTTTCAACGACCCACACCTCTGATTAATGAGGATGCCACTATTTCTGTCTTGGAGAAATTCCTTCTCGCCATTAATCAAGAGAAGTTTGGCTTCAATGGAAAATACAAAATAGTTAGAGGGCCATGTTTAACTCTTCAAGGTCATGCCATGCCTGAAAAGCTTTCAGCTGTCTCCCTCCTCTAGTCTGTTAACCTGCGCTCAATCATTGCTTACCACTGCTAGATTGATTCTGATATTTTTATCATATCATCCCCCAAGTCTCAATGGCCACTTTGATCTCTGGAACAAAGTCTCTTGTCCCTTGGCTCAAATATAAATTTGCCTTTCCCGATGTGGTCTTAAATTCTTTACATCCTTCTATCCCATGTTCTCCACACAAAGTCTCTGAAACCTAGCTGGATTGGTGAACTCACTGTCCCCATAGCTGTCAATCTGCAACTCCAGGTCTTTGCCCATAGGTCCTTATGCTGACCATGGCTATGTGTTTGCCTCTCTCCCAACTCACTCTTTTTTCAGGGATAGTGAGAGGAGGCCAACCTCCTCCAGGTCCCACACTGATTTCCCCTCCCCACCTCTCCTCACACGTCTCTGGACCATTCCCAAAATCTTGTTCATCTGCATTATTTGTCAACTTTTAGCCTGTCTAGGTTTTATTTCCTCAAAAGACTATATACACTTGTAGAAGGCAGGGTTATTTTACCTACATCATAAAGCTCTGTAATGCAACAAATTACTAGGATTTATTATGGAAAATACTAGTAATTATATTGTTATATATGAGAAATGTTGTGACTGTAGAAAGAATGCTGTTAATTACAAATTTTATTGAAAGCCAACTTTGAAGGCCTCAGACTTGAAAGGCCTAATAAGACAGTAGAAAGCATTCTGTCCACTCCTTGTGGTCAATTAACGAATGGTCAATTTAAGTGGGACCACCCGGGTAACCTGAGTCAGCATATTTCTGGGTGTGAAAGACCCATCTAAGGATTATTGCCGATAGCATAAAAGAAGAACTGGAGATGAACATTGTATGCCATTGATTTTCCTGGGCAAGCTTGCCTTGGCTGGTTTTTCCTGATAGGAACTCAGCTCTTCTTGTTGGAAGAGGTTGGGTCCTCCCTGTTGTAGGGCATGGCTACTGGTCTCTCGAGGGGGCTCTGGTCTTCCCCTTTGCCTTGACTGTCATTTCCTGGCTTCAGTGTGGATCTCTCAGTCTTTCAGCACAGATCCTTCACTTTGCTGGTGCAGGCTTTCTAGCTTCTACCACTGGATCTTGAGCCTTTCTGGTGCAGGTCTTAGATATGGCCTTGTATGAGATGCTGCTGTGGACTCCAGAGCCAACAGCTCTTGTACTCTTCTCTATTTGACTGTTTGAGTGAATATCACAAGATAATCCTCTAAATTTGTGTCCTGTATTAAATCTGCTCCCTTGCAAACGACTGACTACAACACTCCTTGAAATTAATAGACTAACAATACTCGTAGGCTCTTCTCCCAGGCTGATCTGTCCCATACAGTCAGGGTGTTGTGATAGGGAGCTCTTTCTCCAGGGGGTGCCCAGTGACTGGGCTCTAACTTCCTCTCTGCTGGAAACTGGCCTTGGTGTCTGAGTGAACCTGTTTTCCCAGGCTTCGAGGTCTTAGGCAATAAATTTTAGCAAACATCACAACCCCACACTTAAATTAATAGAAGAGACAAGCCTGGGACTGGGTGGCTTATTTCTGTAAATGTGGTCTAAAGTTAAACATTTGCCTTTGTTTTCCTTTCAGTGAGATTGCCTCCTCCCTTCCTCTTTCTTTCCTTTCCCCCCCCATAAGTGTCCGTGAGCTTGATAACGATCTCACTTTCCTTTTATTCCTTCCTTTGTTCTAACCACACTTCAGCATGTTCTCCTGAGATAAACATCTCATGCTACCAGCACCGCCAGTGCTGTGCATGCAAGGTTCAGCTGTTTGCTTCCAGAATCTTTTATTAAACAGAAGAGGGTGGGGGACAGAAGGAGGAAGAAGAAGAAACTCTTCACCTTGGGAATACATTTTCTTGTGATTAAACAGTGCACTTTTGCTCAAGTGTGCCAAGTCTTTCAGAAGCATGACTTCATTCATCTCAGCTCCTAAGACTTCTTGGGATGCCCATGAAGTCATCCCATTTCAGCGAGTGAGAAATCAAGACCCTAACCCCCTAGCAACTTACCCCAGGTGTTCATGCTAATAGGGGAGCAAAACACTGTATAGTGTTCTTATGTTCTGGCCCTTTCTCTAACCACAAGCATTAGGACAAGTTTGAGCAAAATTGAGAGAGGCAAATTTATCCTGTTGTCTCTGGGAACTTAGGAAGGTGATGAATGAGCATGGAGATGTGATCTGCCTGGAAACAGGTAAAGGAAAGAGGATTTATCCTCTTGGAGACTTTTCTGGAACTAAGAAAAGGGAAAGTTTCATACTGACAAGACCAAAGAGAAGACTTAAAAAAAAAAAGCCACTTTGAGCTCCATTAATTGGCATCCAGTCCTGGCCACCAAGCTGTATTTATCTGCTTCAGATCTCGCCACTGCCTTGAGACCTGCCCAGAGATAGATTTATCATGAAGCAAAGGAAGCTTGAGTTTCCGGGCCCCAGAGGGCCTTTGGGATCATTTCGCATGGCTACATCTTGTACAGTTTATAAAAGGGGCTGTTCTTATCGATGCTCCTGCAAGTTGCATAAGCTTTAGACCTTACAAAATGGGCCTGTTACTGGACCTGCCTCCTGCTGATACAGAATATTTACTGCTTTGCTGCCCCAAGAAGCCACCTTTCCTCCTCAATGGGTCTGCGCTGCCTTCAGCAGCCAGATTGTGTGCCTGCTCTGTGTCTCTGCCATGCAGTTGTGATTCTTGGCCTTAAGGGGGAAACCTAGTCTTCTCTGAACACTTACATGACCACTGTTTTCATAAACCACACTTAAGTTCAGACCTACCACATCTTTTTACACAGTGGAGAGTGGGTTCGGGGAGGCCTGGTTGACTTGGTGAGTGTTGTGCACCTGGAAAGAGGCACAACCCCAGTGGGAATCCATCTTTTTTGATTAAGCAGGGGAAGGGAAAGGTGAAGCAGGATTCTGGGATGAAAGGGAAAGTTCTTCCTTTTTGCCCAGCCTACTTGCTCCTTTCCTTTCCAGATCCTGTGCTCTCTTCTTTCAGTCATTGCACTTAACATGAATTTGTGGAACCTGCGGTCTCGGCAAGGCCTTGCAATAGGTGCTGGGAGATGGAGACAGCTGGTTCTTTGTATTTTAAGAGGAAGCAAAAGAACTACCCAAATTACCAAAACATAAGATAATTGCAGGGGCCGGGGAGATGGCTCAGTAGAATAAGAGCTTGCCTGGCAAGCGCAAGGCAATCCCTGGTTCAGTCTGAGTTCAATCCCTGGTTCTGCAAAATAAATAAATAAAAATAAAATAATTGCAAGAATATACAGTGCTATGGGGCAGGGAGGGGCTCAGCAGGAGGTGAGGTTAAGTGCTAAAAGTGACATGCAATGTAGACTCCACGAATGTTTGAGCAGAATGAAAGTGGGGAAGCTGCATATGAGATCTATTACATAAGCCCAAAGGAAAGGAGGAAAAAGGACACATATATTATATTGTCCTTGGACCTTAGACTGGCCAAGGGGGCAGGAACCATCAACAGGCTATAAGCCATGTCCTTCGTGACAGCAGCGAACTTCCAACTCTAGCACAAATCTGATGTAAGGAGATCTTTTTAAAACTAAGAGTCTGGGTTCCAGAGTCCTAGTTTCCAGCTCTACCAAGCTGTTGTGGAGCCTGAGAGTGCATCTTAGCAGTCTCTCCTGTACTCCTGCTGCTGGCTTGTGGATGAGGATCTATCAGTAGCATTGTGTTGAGGGCCTCATTTGACCTTCCTGCAAGCCAAGAATCTGCAGAACTCACACGATGGTGCCTATTAAACCCATCACTTACCTTGCAGACTATCTTCTGGGATAATCTGAGGTTTTAGATTTTTCTGCCCATAGACCTCTAAGTGGTCCATATCCATCTCCAGGAACTAATAGGCCTCCTCCCCAACTTTCTCTTCTCAAACATGGACTGTCTCAAGGATGTGTGCACCCTTAGTCCTGAGGGATGACCATGGGCTGGCTATTTGGGCACAGAACTTAGACCGGTAGACATCTCCCACCTGTGAATGCTTCCCCTGACTCCAGGCTGGGAAGAAAGGAGTGTAGGCCATGAGTCAGAGGCCAAGTTTCCCCCACTTTTATGTTCCTACACAGAGCTCAAAGGATGTTGTGATTTCTAAATTCAAGGGAGCGCTTCCAGGGTACTATGGGTATTATTTGCCAAGGTAAGGAAAATAAAACATGATGAAATGGCCTTTTCACTTGATTTATAACTTCTAAATAACTGGACATTTGGTATGTGGGCCTCCATTTGCAATCTAGTTTCAAATGTTAGAGGCAGATTAGAATAAGCTGGATTTCACTGTAATTTTCATAAAATTAGGGAGACATGTTTGTTCTTGCACGTCTCTATAAATGTGGAAATTACCTTCTGGAGTTGATGACTTTCAGAAACACAGCACTGCTCCTGCTTGTGGTGACACACACAGGGACCCTGGACAGTGGTAAATAGAGGGGGCTTCACACAGTTTTTGTCTTCGTTCTCCTTTGTCTCTTGGGTTCCTGCTTTCCTTCTTCTGTTTCCTTCTCTCTTACTGCCAATGTTGACTCTAAACCGCAGACATCAGCTAATAAATACCCAAGGCTCCTCCCAGGAGCACCCTTCAGAATGGGCAAAGCTCTGAGATCTTAATGTGACATCTTGAGTATTTGGTTTGAAGGGGGTACAATGTGTACTTCAAGCCATACTATAATTGTGGCTTTTAAACTGTGAGCTTAGTATTGTCCAGAAGAAAGGTTTCAAACCAGAAAAGACTCTGTGAACACTGCAGACACGTTGAAATAATATGAGGCCAGGTGGTGACCATAATACTCAGAAAGCTTTGAATTTTGATTAGAGTTCTAAATTGATTGGTGGAGATTTATTGGCTCTGATTTCTGATATTGGGACACATTTCCTGAGGAAAGCAATTTAGAGCTGATAGGTACCAGATCATCTTGAATTCTGTGTTATAGTTTCTCCCTAAAATGCCCTCTAAAGACTCATTATGTTAAAATCTTGGTTGCCAGTTGATAGGCTCTTGGAGTGAGCAAGTCATGAGGATTCTAAGTTCATCAATGGATCAATCCATTGATCAGCTTATATTTGATGACATTGTTGGGGTGGAATGAAAGCAGGTCACGGGGCCTACTTGAAGGATCATGAGGATGTGATCTTGGGCACTACATACATCAGATTCGCACCCCCTGCCTCCTGGTTTCTCACTCTTTCCACGTCCTGGCTGCCGTGAAGTCAGCACTTAGCTCCACCTGTCCTTTGGTCATGATGTTTCTTCCTTAGAGGCAGCTGTCCAAGGACTGAAGCCTCTGGAACTGAGATCCAAAAGTAAACCTTTCTCCCTTTAAGTTGCTTTTCTCAAGTACTTTGTCCCAGGAGTGCCAGGAAGTGGATCACCATAGCTTATTAAGCTGGAATCCTTGAACCTTGCCATGGGGATTCTGACCCAGTAGGTTTGGAAAATAGACCAAGAAATGACAGGTTGGACAGTCACTGCAGCCTACACAGCAGGTGGTTCATGGAACTTAGTGGGGAGCTTCTTCTCATGTTCAGACAGAAGATGCTGCTTACAGCCAGAGATAAGCTTTTCAAAAGGGGCTAGTGGAGTCTTTTATGGAAGCAGTGGAGCCAATGGGTTAAGAACATGAACTTGACACCCTTGCTGTTTAGGTTTAAAACCCGACTTCACTACCTACTGCCTGTCAAGCTTGGGCAAGTTACCCAACATCTCTAAATTTTTCTCATCAGTAAAATAGTGAGGATCCTTGAATTCTTCCAAGGTTGTTCTTAGGATCACATGAGTTAATCTCTGTAAACCAATTACAGTAGTACCTGGCACTGTTGTTATTAACATTTTTACTTCAATAAGAGGGAATTTGTTATAGTGGAGTTCCTCCCAAAATACTTATTTTAGTGGATTTCTGAAGAAAACTGTGCTGAAGAAGTAAACGCAAAACATAGGAAGCTATTGAAAAATTTAAGCCATTAGAGCTGTCTCTTGTTCAGCTGGTTGTGGGCAAGTGTAGACCAAACCCTACTTAACTGAAAGGCTCTGTCCCATGCCAACATTACCTGAGCTCATTGTCTAAATACAACACTTTCTTTCTGCTTTCAGGCAGTGAGGTCTTGTTAATACTATAGAGGGAATCTTCCAGAAAATGCCATATTCAGCACCAGCACACCTGCTTCATACATCCTGAGTTCCAAATGGAGAAAACAAGCAAAAAAATTGATTTAAATTATGCAGGTGGAGCGTAATTAAATATTGATATAATAATTATTAAATTATGCAGGTGTAGGATAGGTTTATGTGAAACTTCTGGAATCACTGCAGGAGCGGTGTAGACAATGAAAAACTCTGCATGGGGCTCAGAGCTAGAAGACAATGCTGTGAAGTTATGGTTGAACTGGGCAGCTGGTTACTCTGCATTCATCCGGAGGTACGTATCTCTCTGGATGAGCTTCTGCAATCCAAGGGCAAGACTTCCCCCAAATGGCCTAAATGTACAGAGTCACTCTTCCCAGCCTGTCCTAGGGGCTAAAACAAAATAATAGAAATTGAAAATGTAGAGAACCTTCCAAGTAATCATGTTTTTGTTGAAAAAAAAAATCTTAAAACCAACACCATCTCCCTTGTACCTGTCAAGTAACAATAATTATTCCAGAGCCAGAATGAAATGGCTCTGTCTGACATGAGCAGATGTTTGAGAGAAAACCATGAGGTAGGCTCTGGAGGCCTGGGATGGGGAGCTATCAGGTCTGGACCAGAGCTGTGTTTGTAGACAGGCAGGGAAAGGCAGACAGGCCATTGCTGGTTTGTTGGAGGAAAATTCTAGTTCTGAGGCAGTGAATTTTTATGTTTGACCATTTTGCCACTTGTGTCACTAAAAAAGAATAGGCCAGATGGTGGTCTCTAGTATGTTTTTCACAGTGTGGCGTCTGCGAAGGGGTTTACCCTAGTTGGCCATTAACAATTCGTCTGAACAGTTTAAACGATGGCCCAATGTTGAAAGGCAAGAAAGCCAAATGTGAATTGCCCTTTAATTTTAAACCTCAGATGAACTTAGATGTTCAGTTTTAAAAGCTGCAGTTGACAGTTGTAGGCAACAGATAGAAAGATGACAACTTCAAGTATCTGTTTAAATAAACCAGTTTCCCTCTCTGTCCTTATAAAGTAAAATAATGTTAAATGAAAGAGTCTGGATGCGTTGGCATTCAACATCTTGATTTTAGCTTTGAGATTTCTGACTTTGTAAGTATGGAGAAGTTCTTAGACTAGAGAGTTTCAGGGCCCTAGAGACTTTGTTCATACCTAGGCTGGACCCCAACCTCAGGACTTCTAATTTGGTAAAAATTTGCACCCTTGACATGTTCCTGAGTATGCTCCAGTGGGGACCACACACACTTTGAAGATTAGCATTCTACAACTTTGAAGGTCACTGTGCTACAACATCTTTTGGCTCAATTAAATTCCTAACTTTTTAAGTTGTAAGTACTTTTAAGAATCTGATAAAAATCCAGGACTTTTTCCTCAGGAAAAAAATACACAGGTAAATATAGATGCTTGTGATGTCAAGGGGCTTATCCCTAGAGGACCACAAGACTCTCTGATCATAGCCGACATCTTGTCTAGAGCAGGGTCCAGTGACCTCAATTTGTAAATGAATGGATATTAAATATTTTAGGCTTTGTGGACCACTGAGTTTCTGCTGCAAACACTCAATTCTGCCATAGCAATCGGAAATACAGTCATAGACGGTTCATAAAGGCACGGCATGGTTGTGTTACAAAAAAACCTTACTTACAAAAAAAGGTGCTGGGCATGGTTTGGCCCATGGAATGTACATTGCTAGCCCCTGATTTGAGAAGCAGATATATCTAGACTTTTAGCTTTGCAAGCTTAGTCTTATTTCAGCTTTGGTTTTCTCATCTGTAAAGTGGGATGGGACAGTTCTTGCTACAAAATGTGTTGCGATTTAACTGAGATAATCCACCCATTGCACTTAAATGACATTATCTTGATTCCGAGTAATATTATTAATAGTAAATGCTAGTGAGAAAGCCTCTTATGAGTCACACAGAATATGACTCACATTATATTAGTTATTGCTTATTATGAAGAAGATACATACCCAAGTTCAAATGAAGGACTGGAAATGTGGCATTTTGGTCTAGAATTGTGAGATAACAGAGGCAGATGTCCCACAAGGCCTTGCAGTTCCTTGCCACTGTCTTCCTTCCCAAGCTCATCTTGTCCACAGTGCACTTGGCCTCCTCCTAGGTCCCTAGATGTTCTAATGAGCTCACCTTTCCTAAGAGTGGCATTTCTTCCCATCATCCTGTGTTCAGGCCTCTATTTAAGTGACATTGCCATAGAGAACAGGTCATATAGGAAAGAATTTGTTCTTTTTTTCTTGTGGCATCTATTGGCATATGGACTTATTTATTTCTTTCCTTATTTTGAGTGCCATCTCCACTGGAAGTGTAGGCTCCCTGAGGTCTGAACCTTGTCTGTTTTGGTGATCACTGTGTGTATGGAGTTAGCACAGAGCTAGAACTTAGCAGATGCTCAACAAATATTCAATAAATGAATAAACCAATTTTGTCCAAAGCCGTTGTTAGCTCAAAGCAAAATAATAAAACCTTGTCTTTGGTGTCCTTTATGAGTGATCCTGTATTTAGGTAGATGTAAGGAAGGGAGGTGCCTAGAGGCAGCTGTTCTCTTTTACATAAAGGTCTATGTCAATTGTTGCATTTTGCCATATTTCATGAATAAGTTCCTTACCATTAACTTAGCTCTTCAATGCCCTTTCCAGTCATTATATTACAAAACCATAAGCCAAACCAGTTCCACTCAGTGGTGACAAACCAGTTCCACTTAGTGGTGACAAATGTCAGTTAGTGTGTAGCTTTATTAGAAATACTTGGTTTTAGCTGAACTCTCTGGGGATGCAAAACCATAACACTATAGTGCAGACTTCTAAAGGTGGACCTTTGAGCTGAGGCAGATCATGGGTGAGATGTGTTTTTGAAGAGGACCCATGCCTGTAATTCTTCAAGTCATGATCCAGGGATGGCTGATTGCCCTGAAGCAGCACTGAGGCAAATGCTTGGATAGGAGAAAGGCATTTGTTGTTCCTGTAACAAAAACTATCTAATTCCTCAAACATACAGATATAATATACATTTTGTAAGGACCACTAATTAAATGGCCTCTCTCTCTCTTTTTTAATTGTTTAGTGATTTAAGCACCATAATCTATTTATGGTGGAGTACGATTGTCAGAAAAGCAATAATAGCTAGCAAGATTTACTGTCTATTGGTAAACTCATGATCTTCTCAACTGGTGATGACTACCGGGTTACAATCCTTTACAAAGAGAAATAAGCTCAGTAATTAGTCACCAACAAGGAGGGAGGAGGGGAGAAGATCTTGGCTTGTCTTCTGCCGTGTCCTAGACCCATCCCCACAGCAACCATGCCCTTAATGAATAGTGCTGTGCGCTTCTCCATGCGGGTGTCCATCCACTTTAGGTCTGAGAGATTTCTTCAGAGCTGTGGGAAGTCATTCAGCAGAGGAGTAGGAAAGAGGCTAACTCTGTAAGAGCGACCCTCAATCAACAGGGTGTGGGCACTAGTACACAAATGCCCCAGCCTCTGTGCTCTGAACAGATGACTTTGGAAAGCGTTTTGTATGTTCCTCAGTGATCTCAGTGGAGTGAGCCCTAACTGCCTACTGCGATGACCTCAATAATTCACCTTTATAAGCATTTTTTCTTTTGATTCTGATTCCCTCCATTGCTTGATTCCTTGTCTGTTTAGGATTTCTTGGTGGTGGTCTGGCACCTCCCACATACATTTTTTACGCTTAAGTCTTTTCTAAGCTTCTGCTTTTATTTTTTATTTTTGGTGGAACCGGGGATTGAACTCAGGCCCTTGCGCTTGCCAGGGAAGTGCTTATTCCACTGAGCCATCTACCCGGCCAGCTTCTGCTTTTAGAAGAACCTAAATTAAAATGAAGGATATATGTAGTAACAATAATAGTGACACAGTAATCTTAAAATACTTTTATAGGACGAATGACAGCTTGTTATTTTTTTTTTAATTGGAGACAAAGGCAAAGAAAATGGCCTTGAACTAAAATATGTGGAATTGAGAGGGCACAGACATCGATTTCCTGGAAAGATGGCTCTGGAACAGCAACCTCTACCACGCAGCCACTACCACCGATGGCTGACTGGTGAGGATGAGGAGCTGAGTTTTAATGCAATTATTATTATTGTTTGTTTTTAAGTTATGTGCTTGGTACAGGATCTCGCTATGCAGCTCAGACCCGTAGTGATCCTCCTGTCTCAGCCTTCATAGTGCACATGTGCCACCACACCTGGTTTCGGTGGCTAGCTGGTCAGTCCCTGGGAGGGGCCAGCACAGCATCGGGTACCTGGGATTGAACCTGGGTCCTTGCACTTGCCAGAAAAGCACTTAGGCCACTGACCTATTTCCCCGGCCCCATTGCTATTACTTTTAACTAACTGAAATAGTAAATATTGCGAGTAACACACTGTATTAGATAGCACAACTCTAGGCATTAGAAAAAAAAAAAACCCTGATGAAAATGCAAAGTATGAATTTCACAGGTGACACTACTAGTTTGTTATCTGATGTCTATTCTTTTCCCACTTTTAGCAGAATCCTGATTTATTTTCTGCATTACTATATCTGCTTAGAAAACACAAGCAAAACCGTATTTCTCAGGCTTCCTCACAGCTGTGGGTGGTCCTTGCAGCTTCCCATTCTGTATAAAAGGTAAGGCCAGGAGCAGAGAAGGCCTCTTGCCCTTGGTTTTTCCTTGACCCTTTTCTTCCTGCCAGATCGTCCACGTGATTGTATGGCAATCATCTTACCATCAGCATAAAGAAAGTTGTATGATAAGAATGAGGTAAGAATTGAATGCAAGAACCCCAAATCCTTCCTTGTCCTGCTATACCAGACTTGGCCTGTGTAATGAATACTTGGTACATTGTGCCAACTGGAGAAGGTCAGAAGTTTAAGGAAACAACTTAGGAGGGATCCGGGGTCCTCACTTTGTGGAAAAGGAGGATATGGAGACTGTGTGGGCAGGTAGCCAGCATACAATATAAGGGAGAAAAAGAGGCTTGCTTTTGCCCTGTTTCACTCTTGCTGTCTTTGCTGTCGTCTGCCACCTTGAATGTTGCCTCTCTGCCATGCTGCCCTGCCTTGGAGCCAACTGATTACAGACTGAAACCTCCACAAACCATGAGCTAAGTCATCAAGGTTTCCTTCCTTAATTTTGGGCATCCGGTATTTTGTCTCAGGATAGGGAAACGTAACCAACACAGCTTCCAAATTTTGAGATAGATGCGACAAAACTTCAATTATTTATACTTGCAGCAGAATGTGTCATAGTTGGCATAGATTATTTTAGACAAGTTCTGGTTGAAGGTAGGTTAACACAGCCTTGTTAAACTTTCATATTGGATGGAGAGGTAGTGGAACTGATTATAAAACTCTGCATAGGTATTGCATGGAAAGCCTGGAAAATGAATATAAGCTACAGCTATAAACTAGAAAATATGTTCTTTCTAGTCATTTATTCTCAAAATGCCAACTATTAGGAGATAGAATCACCATGGTATAATATAGGTTCTTTCTTTCTAAAGATTTATTAGCTGTCTCTCACTGGCTGAAAATATTCTTTAAAAGTGAAAGACAGAGGCACACTGACAGGGTTGGGAGCCCCCGGAGGGGCTGACACACCATGCATTTGACACAGAAGGGGGCCTGGGCCAGGAGATAGTCAATGCAGGATTTGACACTGAACCGATAATCCCACACTTGCATCAATTCCAATTGTAATAGATATTTTTGCTGAAAATTTTCATAGAGAGCACGCAATACATTTCCAAATACTTAGTGACTATTTGGTGGCCACAGGAATTTCTTCCCGCCACAGAGATCACAGAATAACCACAAGATACATACTCCTGCAACAGGAAAAAGAAAGATATTTCATTCTCCCAAGATTTCCTTGAGTAAAAAGATTTTGAACTGAGCTCCTTAAAATATCAATGCTCCATATTACTCCCCAGATACAGATATAAATCTTTATAATGGTGCACTTTACAAGCAGCACTCTGGAGTCTTTTCTGATTGGTAATCACAGTGTTTCCTTATTAATACTGTAAAAAATGTAAAAGGCATAAACATTTTGCAATCTATCTGTTCTTTCTGTGTGGGCATACATCAGGCAGTGCTGTAAGCACTCCTAGTGGTTCACCTATCACATTTTTTATGAGTTTATATGGGAAGAAAATTGTACCAGAAAACTGAATTCAATGACTGCCATTCTATGAATAAATTCTGTTATCTTTGATACTCTGGGTATAATAAAAACGTACAAAAGTTAAATTTCAGCATCCTTGCAGAGTTATGTCAACTGTTTTTAATGTCAACAAGACAGTGTTTTTTCAACCAATGTCTTTTCCCTCTTAAAAATACTGCTTGATTTTCAGGTTATGTTTTCATTAAAACAACTTGTTTTTAATAGTGAGATGCTGTGTATGTTTGCTAATTTATGTATAGTATAAAGTCTGATCAAAATGAAGTTATAATTTTATAACACGAAGCTCAGTAAAATCCATTTATACTTTGGATGAAAGATTAAAATAAAAGTCAGATGTCCATAAAAATGAGTTTTCTTGATAGACTAACTTTGATCAGGCAGATTCTTATGTGTTTTTTTATTTACACACATTTCCCTGTGATTAGAGGGCAAGTTTTACATTGTATGCAGTAGATAAATTTTATTAGTAAGATCTTTGTCTTTAGGATCATTCAGGAGTCTTTTTTTCCTTGAAAAGCAATGACCTATGTCCCCAATTCCCATATTTATATCAAATCAATTGATTTTCCATGCCTTTTACAAATATTATAACAAATTCTAAGCAGCTTCTTTATATAAATTAAAATCCCAGAGATCCTTAGGACTTTGAAAGCTCTGTAAATCTTTTACCACCTGGACCCCTCCCCATCCAGCACATGCTGATGGGCGATAAGCTAAAGAAAGTATTCCTGGTGTTTGCTGGTGAGAAACACTGACGCCCTGTATTTTGTGTTCCTTCAGATTTGTTGATATCTGGGGCTTCCAGGTGCTATACTTCCTTAGGCTTTGCCTGAAGGAAGAGTTTCCTGTCATTCCCTGGTATCAGCCAGTCTTGGACTCTTCTACAGGGAGGAAAAGGAAGAGATGGATTTAGACAAAAGTACATTTTTAAGTGTACAAAGCAAAATGTATTCCTAGTTATATGGTCTCAAATATGTATATTTTTTCTTTTCTGGAAATAAGCAAGTAATGAAAGTAAAAAATGCCTTCCTGACCTAAATACATGTCAAATAATTTCAGTTGTTTCTTTGCCTAGATTGTTGAAAGATTCTAATTTGGCCACAAGCACATATTTCCTAAAAATTTGAAACTCATGGAAAAGGAATGCAGTATATAGGAGCAGGCTGGTGGAGCAGGCTTTGGAGTCTCATTCAACCCACCTTGACTTCTTTGCGGCCATTGACTGGCTTGTTTTTATGACTGAGCTAAAACATCTTTTCCAGAGCTATCATGCTAATCAATGCCATCTGAGAAAAATGAATGTTTTGTTTTCTTTAAAAGTATACATAAAGATGCTTATTTGTGAAGAAGATTCTAGAGTTGGTACACTTGGAGGTTAATCCTGATTAATAGGTGCTGGGCTGTGTAATTCTACCTTTTACATGAGGTTGAGGCTCTGGTCTTTAGCCACCCTGCAGTTATCTCCAAGTACCAGGACACACTTTGTGCACCACTGGAACAGCTTCATTGGGTGTTGTCAACAGCACCTCATTGCCAGGACATACCATTCAGCAGCTCATCTTCCAGAGTCTCACTAACCCGTCACTCATTTTCCCATCCTCCTTGACACCATAACCTTTTAATTTTATTTATTTATTCATTAATTTTATTTAGAAACAAATAGCAATGAGACAGTTTCAAAACTGATTAATAGGACAGTTTCAATAGTTTGTACATTGCATATTGTTGTCTTCGTGGTGGTTATTCATAGTACAAGATGCAGTCAAGCTATCTTGTAACCTTTTTATTTTTGAATGTCATAAACTGACATGTTTCCTTGCTCTGGAATGACTGTTAGCATTATAAAGGAGAAATCAATGTTGCTTGAGTATATTCACCTCGGAGAAGGTAAGCCCACATCAAAATTCTCACAGTCACACACACATTGTATAAGCTGGGGCTGGCCTGTGGATAGCTAATCTTTTCATACTGATGCTTTTATTCTTTTGATTCAATAAATAGCAGAAACTCCATACAGTGCTTCCTTCAACTTTTGGAAAATGTGTTCATTATGCATTCTCTTTGGTTGCACCAACCAGCAAGAGTTTGATGCTACCGCATAAGAATAATGAGAGTTTTAAAGATAGCAACCCTGATCTAGGGAGATAGCTCTGAGGTCTAAGCACCTGACTGGCAAGTGCAGGGACCTGGCTTCGATCCCTTGTATTGCATGCTACAACAGCCCTGGTCCGAGAGCCCTGGGTGTACCTTGCCAGCCACTGAAACTGGGCATGGTGGTGCACACCTGTAAGCCCAGCACTGGAGAGGCTGAGACAGGAGGACCACTATGAGTCTGAGATGTCTATCATGACCCTGTACCAAAACAAACAAACAAACAAACAAACAAAGCAGCTTTATTAGTTATTCTTGATTTCAATTGAAATCCCTGATCTGCACAAATTTGGACAAATACAAGCTTCTAACGTAGGGCAAAAATCAAGGAAATTGTCCAGGCAGATGAAAGAGTCAGAGGCTCTTTGGGCTGCTGAATCTCAGAATCCTTGCAAAGGACTTTGACCGCAGACTGCATTGTTTTTGTTTGTTTGATTTGTTTGTTTTTCTGTTTTTTTTTTTTTGTTTTTTGTTTGTTTTACTTTATATATTTGGCACAGGGTCTCACTACTCAGCTCGGACTCGAATTGATCCTCTTGTTTCAGCTTCCCCAGCACTGGGATAACAGGAGTGTGCCACCATGCCTGGATTCAGTGGCCAGCTCAGTGGGCCCAAGGGAGAGCCAGTGTGGTATGTGGGGCTGGGAGTCAAAATCTGGTCCCTGTGCTTGCCTATGAAGGTGCTTAGTCCACTGAGCTACCTTGCTGGCCCCTTTAACTGTCTCAGACTGAACTGTTAACCAATTCCATTATGAAGTACATTCTGTATGTGGAAACTAACAGAGTAGTTTGGCTTGAAAATGAGGGAAGTTACCCCTAAATAAACCCAGTCTAAATTGAGAATTAGTGTCGGGTCTATCTTTGACATCAGTACCTGGCGTCATGTACATGCTTTTAATTTGGGAAATATTGACAAATTCCAAATATTATACCTATAGCAACTCCAAAGCTACTAAAGGTCCAGTTTCACCTAACCATGACACCAACTCCAATTCCAACTCCAGTTCCTCTCAAAACAAGAGATCTCTTAGCCTGAGTACCTTGAAGACACTAGGTATTGCGATGCAATCTTCATACATGTAAGGTTATTGAATTCTTTTATTTTTATTTTTATTTATTTTTTTGGCCTGGTCAATTTTATTTTATTTTATTTTTTATTTTTTTACATCAGTTATTTTTATTTTAAAGA
>NW_004524619.1:1953594-1981461 GCF_000260255.1 Octodon degus | reverse complement strand
GGCTGCTGTGCTCCACTTCTTTCTGCTGCAGGTGTTAGAGTTGTACCCTTTGTGTCTCTCTGGCAAGATGTTCTGCTCCTGAATCAGCTGGGTGGGTCTTGCCTTTAGCCTCTTTGCAGGGAGTTCTGCCGAAGGGTTCCGTGCTGGGCCTGCATGCAGCCTGGGTCAAATGGGGATCCTCGGGCCTCGGGTCATCTAACTCACTCACCGGGCCTGTGCTCTGGGTCTGTTCAGGATCTAGCGGCCCCAGTCGTCTCAGGTTATTGAATTCTGAAGTGTGTTCTGCTTTATCTTTTCTACTAGGTCACATACAGTTTCCAAGCAATGTCTTGTACACTTGGGTTGAGATGTATGACCACTTGAATCACAGAACTGCCCTTTTGGATTTGAACTGCATGTTCCCAAAGCCACTTAGAGTGTTTTAGTCCGGGACTTCTACATGCTTTGTAAGTTTGATAATGCCGTAACTAGAAAGGAGTCTAAAGTAACATCCTAGGATGTCAGAGTGCTCCATTTCCCTTAGTTACTCAAAGGCTTCTTATCACTCTGCTATATTTAAAGAGTAAAACTCTCTCAAATATAGTTTCAACAGGCTTCTCTTGGGTCTACAGCTTGTTTGCCAGATGGGTTTCAGGATTCTATGATCTTTAAGGTCTCTCAGACTGCACAGATTTGTTGTGGTTGAGAAGGGAGCTGACTTGGACTTCCACTGAGCCCTGGATCCTATCTGTTTCTGTAGAGTTATGGGAAATTACTGGCTCCTCCCACTTCTGAGGGGACAGCACAGGTTCAGAGTGCTAATGCTCTAAACATAAAATTAAGTCAAGACTACTGACATGTTCCTTTAACCTAGCATTCCGCCAAACAACACACTGGTATAGCAATGGTATTTGTTAAGTGTGCTTAGAAGTTTCTTTTTTCATTGGAGATGGAGAAATTACATAAGTTTATGCCAGATTAGAGCTCATAGTGCTTTGGAAACTCTTCCTTTTGTTCTTATTTCTATGAAAACACAGGGAAAGACAAACATTCATTTCTGTGTTGTAGAAGAAAAAACACTCCAAAAGTAGTTGCATGTGCTAGGATGGGTCCCCCAGGAAAGGCCTGTACCCTTGTAACTGAATCCCAGCCTCTGCCCTCTGCATGAAAGAATAGTCACTGTTTCAAGAGAGGTTTCTGCTCTGGCAAAATCCCAGATACAGCAGGGTAATAGGAGTCCGATAGCCAGGTGCGTCTGGCCTGAGTCACCATGCTGGGCCAGGTGAGGCCCTGAGGTGGCACCTGCCTGTGCTTGGCAAGACTTCTGAGAGGGCTGCCTAAGCCCAAATAATAATAATAATGGAAACAATAGCAATGATAATGGAAGGCTTGAGGTGTACAGAGTGTGGTTCAACTCCAAATGGTTCAGGCACTCTACCAAACACCCTGATAAGTATTATTATCTCTTGGGAGGGCAATAGGTTTACCTTGTGGGCAAATGCTCTGTGAGTATAAGAGTGTGTGTTTGTGTGTGTGTGTGTGTGTGTGTGTGTGTGTGTGTGTGTGTGGTAAAGCCCCTGAGTGGTAACAATAGTGGTAGCAAATGCTAATGGCTATAGCAAAGAAAAAGGCAAAACCAGGGTTAGTTAAAGGAGAATTTTCCTTCCCTATCTCTTTTGGGCCATGAATTATCAATGCCACCAACAGGACAAAGGCTCATGTTTTAAAATAAAGGGATGAATTCAGCAAAATAACCCAATATGGTGCAGTAGTCCATAATAGTAGTGGGTTATCAGCAGAACTGGCAATTGTCTGAAGTTGTTGACTTGAGCCATTTACAGTTCAGCATATTAATATGACATTACTTTTTATACCTCATGGTTATACTTTTCTGCTGATGGTTAAGACCAAATTAAAGCAAGACCTATATAAGTAAAAATGTAACTTTTGTATTTGACAAGGTCAGTCAAATCCCCTCGGGATTTACCCTGAAACCATGTATAGCACCTTGTAGATCTTTTGTCAGTGTCAGCCATCTGGATGAGTCACAGCCTTTTCTCGACCAATTTGCTCTCTGTGAAAGCCTGAATTGGGTTACTTTGCTGAATTCATGTACCTACAATATTTGAACTGGCATCAAGTATGAAAAGATCCTTTAAAGACTTTTCCAAATGCAGGTTCTCTAACAACAATGGAACACCCATTTCTGATAAAGCAAAACAAAAAAGAGTGATATAAATGAAGTACTATTTTGTAGTGAAAAAAATATGTATATACAAAATAGCATAGATATACAGCTATCTTCTATTAGTTCAATGAGAAGAAAGGTTTGTACTAATATAGTTTAGACAAGGTATCATGTCTGCATCTTGTCCTCTGAATAACTACTATGAAGACAACAATATGCATTGTATTAATTATTATAACTGTCCTACTAACCTGTTTTGAAACTGTTTCGTTGCTATTTTTTCTCATTAAAATGAATAATAGAATAAAATACAGAGATGAGCACTCTCTGAAAGGCTGTTTACTCTGCATGTGTGACAAGACTGCATGATCTACAAAGGGCACACACTCAAGGACATCTGGTGACTGGGAAGTCAAGTTACTAGGGGAGCATGACTGGAAGACAAGAGTGCAAGGAGGCCAGAGAGATAGCTTAGTGAACTAAGCACCTGCTTAGGCAAGTGCAGGGATCAGAGTTCGATCTCCAGCAGTGTTAGCTGTGCCAGCCCCGCCCCTGGGCATGCCGAGCCAGCCACCGAGATTGGATGTGGTGGGGCATGCCTGTAATCCCAGTGCTTGGGAGGCTGAAAACAGGAGGATCACTATGAGTCCAATCTGTGTAGTGAGACTCTGAACAAAATACATTAAAAAAAAGAATAGTTCAAGGAAAAAATGGACAAGAGAACACATGCCAGCTTATGCTTGTTTTTACTACTGGAAGTGATAAGACGCTGTAGGACCTATGGCAAACTGGAAGGAGAATCCTGCTCTTCTCAGAACCAACTGATGCTGGTTCATGATCCCAGATCTTACAATTTTATTTTATTTTTGTTTTTTATTTTTGGTGGAACTGGGGATTGAACTCAGGCCCTTGCACTTGCCAGGCAAGTGCTTATTCAACTGAACTATCTCCCTGGCCCCCTCCAATTTTATTTATTTATTTATTTATTTATTTATTTAGCTTTTCAAACCTACTATAGTTTCTTTTATTATTTATTTATTTTTTTGATGAGCAACAAATTCATTTATTCAACATTATAATTTTTTCATATATATATTCATTATGAAGAAATGAATTTATCTTTTTTTCAAAAAATGAGATAGATGAGTGAACTCTATAGTTTCAATAAAACAGTAAAAATCTTCCTGTTTTATAAAGATATAAAGTCTAAGTTGTACTTTTTATATTTATTTTTTTATTGAGAAATAAATATGAATGAGAGAGTTTCACAGCTGATTAATAGGACAGTTTTGATAGTCAATACACTGTACATTGTTATCTTCTTAGTGGTTATCCATAGTACAAGAAGCAGACAGGATATTCTGTCCAAACACTGTTAGTACACCTCTTCCTTCTCATTGAGTTAAGCAAAAGTAGCTGTAAATTTATCCTAACTACTTTCTATATATAAATACAAAGTGATCTTTCCTTTGTATCTTTTTTTTAATTTTAATTTTAATTTTTATTTTTTTGTCCTGTTAGAGGTGAATATTCTATTGGCATCTAAATACTATAGGTGTTTGAATTCACCTAAACAATCTAACACTGTCTAGCAGTCTATAATATTAGTGGGTTATCCTCAGAAGTTATTGACTTGAGCCTTTTACAGCTCATCTTATTAATATGGATTTACTTTATATACCTCGTTTTTATACTTTTCTGCTGGATGGTTAAGATCAAGATATAGCAAGACCTATATAACAAGAAATGTAACTTCTATATCTGATAAGGTCAGCCAAGTACTCTCAGGATTTATCCTGTAGCCCTGTACTGCCTTTTGTACATCCTTTTGTCAGTGTCTGACATGAGGATGAGTCACGGTCATTGCTTGACCAATTTGCTCTCTGTGAAAGCTTGAGAAAATGTTTTTTCTCTCCATGTGACTCTCCCCAGGCTCACTTTAGATCATCGAACACATTTCTCTGTGGCTCCATAATATTCTTGATCAGAAAATTCCCCTCCAATTTTAGAAAGAAACTGGACACCCACTTTTTTTTTGAAATCTCTGGAATTTCTCTCCTAAGTCAACCTTCAGATATCCCAGATTTTAAAAATATTTAGCTTCATTTAACACTTAGAGTTAGATGTGACAGACCTCGCCTTGTCAAACTTCCTTTTAAATAAAAATTAATTTTAAAAATCCATTTGGCTGTTTTCATATGAAAATAGATTTCATGTAAAAACCTGCTTTGATGCATACCTTATATCTCCCAAAAGCTGGTAAACCTCCTAAACAATGTAAATGGGCAATGAATTTGTGCAAAGAAAGAAGTAAAGATAAAAGGAAAGGAAGAAGAGAAGGGAAGAAAAAAGAAAGAGGCCTATGGGGCTGGAGAGGGTAGCTTAGTGGCATAAGTGCCTGCCTGGCAAGCACAAGGTCCTGAGTTCAATCCTCAGGAGAAAAAAAAAAAAAAAGAAAAGAAAAAAGACTGAAACAACATAGGGCACAATGGAGGAAGAAATCTAGAAGAGATAAAATTCTTCCCTGGTTGCAATCCTTTTGGAGCAGCCCTTTGGATCTCATTTCTACAGCTTCTCTTTCATCCAGGATCCACTCTGCTGTTTTCTTCTGACCACACTCACAGCCATCCCTGGCCTGGATATCCCTGTCCTCTGCACTGGCTTCCTTTATAACCTTGGCAAAAGGACACACAGATGCCATGTGTGGTGGAGAGCGCAACCTACATGAGATGAGTGAATTACTCAGCCTGCACTGTACATGCCCTCTTAGTGTCCCAAGCATCACTCCATGGATTTACTGAGCCCTATCCTTTCTTTTTTTATGTATTTAGTACAGGGTCTACAGGTTCTAATACATAGATTGGACTCCTGTTTTCAGCCTCCCAAGCTCTGGGGATTACAGGTGTGTGCCACCACATCCAGTCTCAGTCGCCAGCTCAATGCACCCTGGGGAGCAGGGCCAGCATGGGATGCCAGGGATTGAACCCCAGTCCCTGCATCTGCCTAAGCAGCCACTTTAATCTGCTGAGCTCTCCGGCAGGCCCTTGAATCTTATCCTTTCTACTTGGCTATTCTGGGCCTATCACAATCTGATGGGACAGTATTATCTTTATTACCATTTTATAGAAGAGAAAACTGAGGCCTGAGAGATTATTTCAGGAACATAGGACTGTCACAGGAACAGAGGCAGAATGTCTATTCTAGGACCTCTAGTCTTATCATCCCATATTCTGGTCATTATAATGATGCTTCTCAAAGTTAGGTACTCTTTCTGACTTTTGCTGTATTTTTATAAGCTTGCATAATTATGCACTTTATTTTACTTTAACCAATTTATTCTAAAAAGAATATCATGGGACTATAGTGAATTAAAAGTGTCACTTTCCACAAATAGGGAATAACTGGAAAATTAAATATATCACAGAACCATGGTATTGAAATTTTTATTTCATAGACAACCTGGATAAGGCTCTGAGTTTAGGATCTAAGCTCTTGTTCAAAAGAGAAACTTGGAAGTGTTAAGGAATGTTAAGGTTCTGGTGGCACTGACCGGACACTTAGCTTTGACTCACCACACAGCTCTAAAGATAATGGAGCCTGTGTCAATAACTTTGTTACTGTGAGATTTAATCTCATTTAGTGGTATCTAGCTACCTTTGCTTACCATTGACAAGGCAGACAATATGAAGTGTCCTATCCTCTTTTCTGCCTTTTGAAAAGGCGTCTATCTACCCTGACACAAGTACCCAACCCACAAGGTCACTAGGGGATCAAAGGAATGGATCAAGCCAGGCGTGATGACACGTACTTGTTATCCTAGAACTGTGGAATCTGAGGCAGGATGATTGCAAAGCTGAGTCTAGGCTAGGCAATTAGCAATTTAGGGAGAACCTTTCTATAAATAAAAAGAATTGAGGATGTAGCTTAATGTGAAGAGTGAATCTTCAGAACAGGACAGGAACATGGGGTGTTGAGGTGGTCATATTTTGAGGAACACTTTAGTAACCAGCAAAGGCTAGACAGGCACTTTGCTTTGCCCTCACACTGGCTTTTCTTTGTTTCAAGGTCCATGAGACCCCCTGAGACCATTTCCACTTCACTGTTTCTCAGAATTCATGAAGTCTTCCTTACTTTGTTAATGATGTTTCATAATATTTTTATATTGCTACATGACATAACTTTTAGGAACCTGGAGAAAGAGACTTTGGAGATGGCTCAGAATCTTTGGGCCTTGGAAGTTGAGGCCTTAGAAAAAATTGGCAAGGTTGAGGTTAGCATGTTTGGGTGCCCGTGCACTGAGACATCTGTAAAATGGGTGTCTGGGTGACTGGCCATTCATGAGGGGTAACAAAGTATGTGTGTGTGTGTGTGTGTGTGTGTGTGTGTGTATACAGATTAGCAGGGAAGTGTCCACACCCCATTTGCCTCTCCCCAGCAGGCCCAGGGTGTTCTCAATGTTTTGATAGTGAGCATTTGACCTGACCATTCTCCCCAACATGAGAATATACGAGAGTAAGGGTTCCCCATACAAATGTCCATCAGAGTGATGCGCTTGACCCAGCTCTATGGGTAGCTAATCAGTAAATCCATTGGTACCTTGGTTTTATTTGACACAACAATTTTATGTTAACTATCTTACTGTAGTGGTCATGATTTATCATTGACTTTTTAGCATTCAGATAAAAGAAATCCTTCCAAAATGCGGGAGATTATCAGCTGAACCCTTTTCACAAGTGATGCATTTCTGTCACCATTCCACTGAGAGGGGAAGATTTTGTTTACATAACACACCCTGGAGATTACAGAGAGCAAGAGTGTGTCAAACATGACTCTAAGTTGAAACATATCTAACTGCACACACAACTAACTCCCTATGAAAGATGAAAGGAAGAAGCAATTTGATTATAATGCCAAGATTTGAATATCTTTGAATTTTAGCACAAGTGGCTTTCTACAAGATTCAGTGTTAAAAATTGGGTCAAAACAAAATTAAAAATGCACCTATACATTTTTAAAAAGTTTCTAAATGTGTATCTTTTCTAATGTCTCACCTATTATTATTATTATTATTATTATTATATTCTCTTTAAAATAAAGAAAAAATGTTTCAAAATCCCATTTAAAATAAATAAAGTCATAAAGCCTATTTCTTTCTAGAAAATATGTATTTATTACAGGTAAGGTTCTAGATATGCTAGTATGTAGAAACTTATACTCTTTCAAGAGAAACACACATTAAAAATGATGATAAAGGAAGACAACAGGTATTGAATAGTAAAAGGTCAGCTCAGGGGCCAGTCAACTCATGTTTTTATCTGCTGCAAAGGGAAGGTCTACAGAGAAGGTGAATTTGAGTTGGGTCTTGAGGGCTGGGTGGGACTTCTCTTGAGGGGAGCAGAGAAGAGAGAACAGAGGGAGAGGGGACAGTGAAAGTGATGATAAGACAGGCACTGCGCAGTTAACTGAAGAATGTGATTGAAAAGTGCATGTGATGTGCATTTGAGGGCTCAGTACAGAATAGAACCTGGAGAGGTGAGGAGGAACTCATTGTGCAGGCCATCAAATGGAGTTCGGATTCACCCCAGAAGACATAGGCAGTCACTGGTATTTGGATTTATAAAGGAAGACAATATTTACATTATCCTAGGAAAATGATCTTTCATGTATTTAACACTAGTTTTGCTGTTTTTCCTCTTTTGTGTCTTCTTAAAGGTGATATACTGGAAGAAGGGGTGTTTCTTTTGGCAGAACCCTGTGTTTACCTCATCAGCTGAGGTGGTTCTCGTGTTAAACGTGCAGCAGAAAGGAGGAAAACATGATGCATTTCTGGTCCTTATCTTTATAATATGTGGGACATTACTGATGAGAGGCTTGTAGGAAGAAAGAGGGGAGAAATCATATATGCAGACTCTGTTCTCCAACAAGACTTTTTTTGGGGTGGGGTGGGGTAGGGCTGGTTCCTCAGATCAAATTAAGCAATACAAATACAATAAAAATATAGTAGCTGAGCTGGATTGGACTGAGGCTGGATCTTTGGTACAATTACATGGTAACATCTATGCTTCCAATTATACCATTTTTCCCTCCAAGAGGAAGGTCAAGCATGTGAACATTCACAGATAGGCTTGGAAAGAAGTGTGGCCACTGGGATTAAAGGGCGTAAATTGCCTACTGTCGCTAATGCGTAGGATCTCCAGGGCCTTTAACGACATCTACATTCCTGCACAGGAGTGGAAGGGAACACAGGACATGGAGGCCAACTGATGGGAGATATTTTATTACAAACTATGATGGGCCTGCCAGATAGCTCAGTGGATTAAAGCACCTGTTTAGGCAGGTGCAGGCTGGGATTCAATCCCTGACTCAGGTACAGGCCTCGCCCCCTGGGGCGCTCTGAGACATTGAATGAGACTGGGCGTGGCAGCTCTTGCTCCTGTAATCCCAGTTCTTGGGACGCTGACCACAGGAGAATCACTACGAATCCAATCTGTGTAGTGAGACCCTGTAGACCCTGTACTAAATACATAACACACACACACACACGCACACACACACACACACACACACACACACAAGCTGAGTCTTTTGTGCAGGTCACTGGCACTGCAGACATGGTGTGGTGGTGGTGAGAGTGGAGATGTAACAGTTCCCTGAGGCGAAGCGTCCTCCACAGAACATTCCCCCCCACCTCAACCCTTTTCTCCCCTCCCCCCACCTGTCTCACAGATCTTTCCAGGTAGGCAGGCTTGAGCCCTCTAGGTCTACCTCTTCCCACCGGAGCTTTCCCTCTCTGAACCAGAAAGGAGAAACACAGTTTGCCTTTCTTAGTACTGAACTTTTAATTTTCAGCTCTAGTTTTGAACACATCATCAGAAAAAGCAAGTTGTAAAGCTTTCCCTCTTTTTTTTTTTTTCTCTTCCAATTCTCTCCTTTTAAATTCTCTTAACAATCTTTTTATCTGCGCTCCCCGGGGAGGAGCAGTGACACCGTGGGAAACATCCCAGTCTCTGTCAGGTGGTGGGAGGGTTCCAATTGTCAGTTTAAAAAATAATGATCTGTAGCCAATTAAAGAGCTGAGAGAGCCTCACACTTGGAGTGGGCGATTCCTTTAAGCGGGTAATTCTTCTGAGCGGGTAATTCCTTTAAGCAGGACCCTTCACAGCCCTGCAAAACTGAAGACCATCAGGAACTCTTGAACTGTTTCAAATTGTTTTCAAATGGGTCTGAAAGCGGCCGAGAAATGCATAATTTACAACCTTAACACTTGATTAGGTGTTCAACGACTGTCGGGAGAGATGTCCTTGGTAATCCAGTTACCATCTAGACTCTAATTATCACTTCACAGGAGAAGTAAGGCCGGGTAATTGAGAACCAAAATTCTTAAAGGGCTTGAAGTGGTCATTTTCTTATGCAGTTAAGCAAATTATTTCTCTACCTAGAAAGTGTCTAATTGGTGCCGATTGATGGGAAGAAAGCAATGCGGTATGACTTTCAGGAGTGAGTGAGTTGGGGCTCTAGCCAAGGCAACTGAAAGGTACACTGAGTACTGACAGGTCTCCCTCAATCTAAAAATTTCATTTTATTTAAAGTATGTGTTGAAGGAGGGCGAGAAAGAGAAAGCAGGAGACATCTAGGAGGACAGCATGTAATTAAGAGCTGACGGCCGTGCCGCTCCCCGTCTGTCATTACTGAGGGTTTGTCCTCAGATGAGACCCCCTTTCACTTTGCCTTAGTTCCCGTTGATCACTATCAATTATTTAAGCCACAAATGCTGTGCTGTCCATGAAGCCAAGAATGGGAAGGCTGAGCGAAATCTGTCTGAGAAGGGTCCCGTTCTCTGAATTTAGGAGGAAAAGGTAAGAGATTCCATTCCGTGTCTTTTCCCTTGACCACTTTCCTCCTGCCCTCCACACCCAACCTTAAATGGATCCCTCTGTGTACGTGAGTGAACGTCTACACAAGTGCTCTGGGCCAGAGAATGGGAGTATCAGACATCACCTTTATCTTCAGCAGTTTCCCTTCCACCCAGACACTGCTGGATAGCGTCAGGGCTTCAAGGAGGCGAATATCAAACATCCCTGTCTCGTCCTTATAAATTTGGCTTGAATAACAGATGCTAGAGAGTGGGCTGTTGGACCGCCTTGATTTCAAATAAAGTTGATAGAAGGTGGGTTAAATCTATGGCCAAGTGGGTTTACCCTTGTATCAACACTTATCTACAGTCACTGACACAGCTGGTCAGCCACAGGGATCTAAGAACAGACCAGAATACACATGTCTGCTGGTTAGGCTGGCTCCAGGAAAGCTTCTTCCTAACTCTCCGGCCAGGTAAGGACCAGGTAAGTCCCACTTGCTGTGCACAGGAGTGTGTGGGAGGTGAAGCTGAGAATGTCATTCCATGTGGAATGGAAATCCGAGGTAGGAGCCTATGAGAGGCTCCTGGAACCGGACAAGTGGAGGCTACATTAGGTACTTAATTCACTACTTTCATGTGTTTGAGGTCAGAAGTATAATTCTATCCTCTGTTCTAAAAACCAGTGCACAGACCCAACACATTCCAGAGTCACTGTCCTGTTATGCCTGAGACACAGGAATGGACTTACCTCGATTTTGTTAAGTGTCAGCCTGGTACAGCACATGTAGTGGTGAGTAGGTAAATTTTTAGGTTCTTCTGATCTCTCTCTCACTTGCGTTCTCTCTCTTTCTCTCTGTCCATGGAATTGCATGACAGTGTATGTTTACTATATTTGGAAAATACACAGCAGATATCAAGAAAAAATAATACCCATTATCTCACCATTCAAAGATATCACTGATATTACTTAATTATTTAAACAGAATTTTCTTCCTGTAAACATTGTTTACTCACAAAATTCCTTGTATAATAATATGTGCAGTTTTATATTGTGACATCTCCTTATATCCTCAATAATTTTCCATGTTATCAAATGAATTTAAAAGTAAGATTTTTATCCAAGGGAAACACTTCATAATACTGGCACAAGCGAAGACTTCCTGAATCGTACTCAAACAGCTCAGGAAATAAAGGCAAGAATTAATGAATGAGATCATATCAAATTAAAAAGCTTTTGCAGAACAACAATGAAATAATCAAGAAAGCAAGGGGACAACCCACCAAAATGGGAGGAAATCTTTGCCAGCTATTCATCTGACAGGACAATTTCTGGAATATGTAAATAATTCAAAAATAACAACACTCAACAAGTAATCCAATCAATAAGTGGGCTGAAGTTCTGGACAGACACTTCTCAAAAGAATAAATTTGAATGACGAATAAGTACATGAAAAATTAAAAATGCTCAACACCTTTAGTCCGCAGGGAAATGTAAGTCAAAACAATACTTTGACATTCCAGTTCAGCGCAGTGAAAATGGCTGTTATATACAAAACAAAACAAATGCTGGTGAAGATGCGGAGAGAAGGAATCCTTATGTATGATTGGTGGGAATGTAAATGAGTGTAGCCACTATAGAAAACAGCATAGAGGCACCTCAAAGAAACTGAGAATTAAGCTACCATATGATCCAGTTTTACCTCTCCTGGGTATATGCCTGAAGGAAATGAAATCAGCATGCAAAAAGATACTTTGAACTCAACATTCACAGTTGCCAAGGCACGTAATCAGCTTAGGTACCTGTGAAGAGATGCATGGACAAAGAAAATTATATGTATGCATATTGTATATATATATAGTTACATATTGTGTATATAATCAGAATATTATTAAGTCATAAAAAAAGAAAATCATGTCATTTGCAGGAAAATGGATGAAATTGCAGGTCATTATGTTCAATGAAATAAGCTAGACATAGAAAGACAAATCCCCAAATAACAAAGCAACCCCTCAAATAGCCTGTAAGTAGAAGAGGGACCAGTAGGGCAGGAGGAGACTGTCTGAAAAGAGGAGAGTGCAAGAGGGAGTATTAGGGAGGGTGGACTCCAGTAAACTACTATATATGTATTTACAGAAATGCCATAGAGAGACCATTAATAAACATAATTAATATGAATTAATAATGATAATTTAAAATGATAAGAGCCCATACATTTTGGAATTATAAATTACTAGGGATAGTTAAGAGATTCTGTGAGGCATATTTTTCTCTCCATAGAGAGAGCATAGCCATAATGCATTGGTACATAGTGGATGCCTACTAAATATTTGTTGGACGGATATAAACTCAATTTGTGTTTTTAAATAATTTCAGCAAATATTTGATTAGTATGTGTATTTCACAAAGAGTATGTTATGAAATAAAGAGTGCATAATTTAAGTTCTATTTTATTCAATATGTCATAGTTTTTAAATAAAATGTGCTTGAAAAAAATATTTTTTAAAATAAAATATAATTTTATTGGATACATAGCATTTCATTTCACTCAATGTGCTAAATTTTTGGGTATGTAGGTTATTTCCAACTTCCTTATTTTAACAAATTTATTATTATTTGTAAATATTTGTATGCTTCTCTGGTTAGTTCTTCTCGTTCCTTTCTTTCTCCCTGTGTCTGTCTCTGTCTGTTTCTCTCTGTCTCTGTCTCTGTTTCTCTTTTTGTCTCTGTCTCCGTTTCTGCCTCTCTCTGTCTCTCTTTCTGTCTCTGTCTGTCTCTGTCTCTCTATCTCTGGCTCTCTCTGAGTATATCTCTGTCTGTCTGTGACTGTCTCTGTCTGTCTGTCTGTCTGTCTGTCTGTCTGTCTCTCTCTCTGTTTCTCTCTGTCTCTCTCTCTGAATTTCTTGCTTTCTCTTTGTGGAGACAGGGTCTTCCTATGTAGTTCAAGCTGACCTTGAACTCACTATGTAGCCCAAACTGGCTCAAACTTGAGGTGATCCTCTTATGTCTTGAATTCTAGGATTACATGTGTGCACCACTATGCCCAGCTTTCTCTGGTTGTTTCTTGAAGTAGAGTTACTGGGGTTGATATTTGGACATCCTAAAGCCATGGTATGCTAGGAAATGCTTAAGAGGATTGTCAGGTATAAAGTTTTGATATGTAGGCCTTGCTAATTCTTGTTGAATACCTATTTTCACTAGAGTGGATTTCAAGCTACCAGAAGTTTAATATTTGGTTTACAAATTCCTGATAATGTAACAGTTGTCTTGAGTATACTAGAACAACACTGGAGGGCTAAAGATGTGTGGTTCACTATTTTACTACAAAAAGCTTGCCCCTGATTATATTCTTTCCACAGCATATGAGATGTCTTAGATCCTGCCTTATGGCCCGGCAGTTCCTGATAGGCCAGCTGCCAAGGTGAGCGGTAAGACAGCTCTGAGTTCTACCTGTGTGAAGCATCTAGTGTACTCCAAGCAATGTGCTGGAGAAATTAACTTTCCTAAAGAACTCTTCTATACACATAAATGTTGTAAAGGGGGAAAAATTAAACCCAGAATTTGTTTTAGATCTTATGCATGACCAAGTCCAAATATATGCGAAGCACAGTAGCTTCTCTCCTACATCCCTATCCTTCCTGTAGATGCTGTGCTATTAAATTTGACAGCTAACCTTGTATGCATCATGGCATGAATGGGTGGGGACCTGGGACACTGCAGAGCATGGGGATTCACAGAGAACTCTAGCTCTGGCTTAGCCACTAACCAACTCTGTAACCTTATGTCACTCCCTGCATTTTGTGTTGGCTCTGTGTCCGAGAAATACAGTAAGCATTAAAGGGGAAACTGAATTTCAGTCTCCATCTATACGTAGGACCTATAACTTGCTTCTAAGCACAACAACATGGTACAGATGATGGGATGTCCCTCCAGCATTTATGTTACGTTATTAAGGCTCTACCTACCTCTCAAGTCTCTCTTGGTCTCCTGCTGGCTTTGTGGTGAACTGTGTATGTGAAGTTCCCTGTGTCTGGGACACACAGGTGGTCTTTGGGAGTTGAGCGCCTGAGTCTCACAATCACAACAACCTGAGCGCACCAGGACGCAGATCTTTCCTCAGACCTGCATGGGAGAAAGCAATCTGGTCGTCATCTTGATCCACACTGTGGTTCTTTGGCTAAACAACTGTGAGACAGATGCAGTACTTTTTGCAGCTAAGCATGTGTAATTTGTGACTGAGCACCAGGACACTCCTACAGAGTGTTCCACCATATCCAGACTCCCACCTATTCCTTGTCCCTCCAGGTCCCCCTGCATGCTGTTTCCTCCTGCTCTGCGCCTCAGGAGCCTGACTTCTCAGGACTGCATCAACAGAGTGTCCTTGACCACCAGCTTTGGATTGTTGTTGAGTTGAGGCTACGAAGTAGGAGGCTGGAGAGATCTATTCTGTGAGGGTGTAGGTTAGAAATACCTGTCTTCCTCCATTTTAGGGCTGGTACAGACATTTTTGTTGCTAGTCCTTGATGTTTTACTGTTACTTTCCCCTTGTCTACCTCTTTTATTCTTGACTAAATCTATGTTAACAGTCATTTTATTAAACTCTCCAAACACCTCCTGTATAAGCCTATCATTGTTTTATTCTGAGAGCCTGAATAATACAAGGCATTATTTCAGTTCCACAGGCTCACACCAGGGGCTTCCCACATGGGATTGTCATGTCTAGACAACCATTGTCCCTGGTCAGTGGTCTCTACCTTTTCTTAGCTCAGTGGGTCTCTACCATTACCTAGCTCAGTAGATCGGAAGGTGTGGCTCCTGGGCCTGCTGCATTAATATCAACCTAGGAACTCATAAGAAATGCAAATTCACAGGCCCCACCACAGATCTTTTGAATCAAAAACTCAGGTTTGGGCTGGCAATCTATGTGTTATCAAGTCATTTAGGTGGTTCAGGGGTGAGCCAAAGTTTGAGAAAGACTAAAGAAACCTGCTTCTTCTCATTTAATACCTAGCTTAGACTTAGACTTCATTGGGTTGCTTCTTTATATCTTGCATGGCATTCTCTTCTTCCTCTGTGGGTATGGCACCTGGTGTTTCACTAAAATTTGTTCTTCTGACATCCTGTGAGCCCAGTAGCCCAGAGTCTGCTTTACATATGTGGGAATCATTCCTGCTTTATCTGGAACCTGAACTATTGTGGGAGTGCACTAATTATTTCTTAAACAAATGTATTGAATGAACCATTTGGGTCTCAGCTTACTTATTTGAGAAGATAATTGGCTGGCTTTGTTCAGGGTAGATTGGTTAAGTTGTAGATTTTGGCTCAGAACAAAAATTCTGCTTTGCAAAGATTGACATTGTGGAGATTAATTCTCATCCCTTATGACTATTTTTATCCATAATCACAAAGTTGCTGATTTACACAAACATGTTATACAACGTAGTTCAATTTATAGATAGCTTAGAACACAGTTTGGGGATGAATTACTTTCAGAGTCCTACCTACATAATCTAACCAAACAGCATCTATACTATTGTTCAATGCAAATGACTTAATTAGCATTATGTTATTTTTTTTTTTTTTTCCTGAACCGGGTCTTGAACTCAGGCCCTTTCGCTTGCCAGGCAAGTGCTTATTCTACTGAGCTATCTCCCTGGCTCCAATTTTGTATTTTTAATATATCCATTTGTTCGGTCACCCCCTTCACTCATGCCTTGCAGCAAATATTTATCCTACACTAGAAATAGCATGAAATAGCAGTACACCCCACAGCACATACAAATGGCTAGAGCTGTTGTATTTTCTTTCTTTCTTTTTTTTTTTTGAAACCATCAACTGTAGCCTAATATCTTAGGCATAATGACAGTGAGGTAATGATCCAAGATGACTTCATTAGCTTTTGATGCTCTTGTTCCTGAAAGCAGTGCTTGGACTTTTGACTCACAAAGAGATGGGAGCCATTGGGGGCTTGAATGCAGGTGTGGCAGGGACCTGTGTATTCTACAGGGCTTGCCCTGGTCACTGTGTGGAGCAGAGCAAGGAGGGACAGAGTGAAGGCAAAGCCACCTGTTAGAAGTGACAGTGACTGAGATAGAGGTGACAGTGGTGGAGTCGGGGTAGAAGTACCTCAAGTGGAGGCATAGGTAGCTCCTGGTTATATTTGGAAGATTGCGCTATTAGGCTTTGCTGGCGGCAGTGATGATCTGGAGTAAAAGAAAGAAGGCTCAAACTACTGGATCATTTTGCTGAATTCATGCACCTACCATATATGAATGGCAATGGAATACCCATCTCTGCCAAAAGTAAACATAAAAAGGGATATAAATGAAGGACCATTTTGTAGTGAAAAAAAATAAATATATATCACAACATAGCATAGATATACAGCTACTTCCTCCTAGTTCAATGAGAAAGAAAATTTTGAACTAATAGTGTTTAGACAAGATATCATGTCTGCATCTTGTACTATGAATAACTACTACAAAAACAATATGCAATGTATTAATTATTGTAACTGTCCTAATAACCTCTTTTGAAACTGTCTCATTGCTACTTCTTTCTTAATAAAATGAATATTAAAAAATGTGATTGTATTCCAGCTTTGCTCCATCTCATATCCATTTTTTAGCACATCTCCAGGGTTGTTTCTGCCAGAAGCTAAGCATTTCTTGTGGCCTGAAGTTACTCTGGGCAGCTCTCAGGTCTATGTATTCTTTTATTTTTACCTAATGGTAAAGAAACGAGTTCTGGAATGACTGCCCCTTGGTCCCTGTGGGCTCAGGCACCAGCAGGCATTGGTCTTCCCTGAGTCACATTCCCATCTGAATCCATTGATGTGACTAAGAGAATGGGCTACAGCGGTAAGCCTAGAAATATACACTGATTGGTTTAAGCAAATACATGGGTGCATGACACTGAGTAAGGGTGCATTAACAAGTCACATCTTGGGCTGGCAAGGTAGCTCAGTGGACTAAAGTACCTGCTTAGGCAAGCTTAGGCAAGCACAGGGACCATGGTTCAATCCCCAGCACCACATGCTGCCCCAGTCCTGCTCCCAGGGTGGGCTGAGCTGGCCAGAGTCTGAGCATAGGGGTGCACACCTGTAAACACAGCACTGGGGAGTCAGAAAGCAGGAGGATCACCACGAGTCTGAGTTGCACAGTGAGACCCTGCAACACTCAAATACATTTTAAAAAATCACATCTCCAAAAGTTTGCAAGTGGAATGAGTTTATTTTAACATAAGAAGATAAACTTTGTATGTCTACTAAAACCATTCTTAGTTTTACTTATTTAGTCTGCAGTAAAACTAGTCTTTATTCAATTACAAATCAATGGAGAATACATGAATAGGGATATATATTTGGAAGGACAAGGCCAAAAGAAATTAAATGAAAGGATATTTTAAAAGTCTGGCTTTCAACATGGTAAACATATAATAGGAAAATGAACCTTCTCCTAAAAACAATGCACAATTAGAACTAAAAATATCACACCCAAATTTGGAGGAAAATGCGATCAACTAAAAAATATTAAATCCCTATTAAAAATGCAGCCAAAATTTCATTTGATAATTTCATCACTTCGTTTTGCAAAATGGTAACTGTGGCAACTGAATGTGCTTTGCAGGTCTCTACCTCTGTGTGTGCCTCAACTTGTGGCAGGTTATTCATTCGTTATTCTTTCATGTAGGCCAGTGACAGTCATACTGAACAAAGCTTTCCTCGCTGCCTCCCCCATTCTTTCCATTTTTTTTTCTTTTTGTTTGGCAAATGCCTAGATTTTCATCTTTGCGCAGGACAATGAAACAGCAGATGATTTGGTAAAGCAACAATGAGAACAAAATTCCGTGTACAGCTGTAACTAAAAGCACAACATAAATAGCAATTCACTTAATCCTATTTCTATTATTAAATCATAGCTAATGATTTATAAGTTAAGAAGAAAATACATAAGTCTTAATGAATATGGTTGATTGGTATAATAATAGAACTAGGGCTAGATAGAATTTAATTTTCTTTTATTTTGACATATGTGATTTTTGCCTTTTTGGCCAAAGCAAACCCTTCACTTTTGAATAATTATTTCTTAAATGTTTATAGAAGCTTTTGTTCTGCAACAGCTTGCCCAAGTTGAGGTCGTTCTAGAAAATGTTAATCACTTACAATAAATAATTTAAGGTTGGCTTCTTCTCTTAAGTCAACTTGGAAACAACTCTGGCAAAACCAAGAATATACAGAAAGCAGAGATCCACAAACACTGTCATGAGACTTAGGTGCAATGTGATTCTCTAAAATGATTGGGGAAATAGTTTAGTGAGCGCTTGTAGTGTAACCAGTGTAACACATATTTCGAAGATGTTCCCCAAAACCAGCAAGCATGTGCTACTTCTTATAATCTATGCATCTACTGGGTAGATCTACCGACCTGGGCTGAACACCGATCTCACCTGCATTCCATCATGCTCTTGTGGTCCACAGAAGGGTTGGCTGAGGCTGGCTGGTCTAGGACACCCACGGCTGAGACTGATTCCTTTGTCTCCATGATTGCTTCCTCCTTCCAGGAGGCTGGGCCAGTCTTGTTCCCAAGGCAGAGTTCTGTCCAGTGGAGAGCAGGAACTTGGGAGGCCTCTCTAAGCCGAGGAACTAGGTTGGAATATTGTCACTTTGACCTAACCCTATTTGCAAAGCAATATAGATTAAAGAGTAGGAAACTATGTAATGCCAGTGGTGATGTGGCGACGGGCACTGCAAACTTCCCTTGGATACAAGAGTAGAAGAACTGGGACCATTTTTAAAAATTCTTCTACCATAGAAAACTCGAGTGAGCTCGGCTCACATGACAAACACCTTATTTTTAGGGGGGAGAGTAGTATAAAAATAAACATTATGTGTGAAAGAAGTTCCCATACTCAATTTAGAAACAATCTGGTTTATTAAAATAGAAGCACCCCCCAAAAATTCCTTTTTTATTTTTCATTTCTACCATTTGTGGACATTTCTACTATATGCAGAAAAACTTTCATACTTAATTTACTTTTTATTTTATTTGTACCTGAATAATTTTGACCTTCATTGTGAGGATATTACCACAGGACTCAGGCTTCTTATTTTTCTGTTCTTCTAAGTATGCTTTTTGGACGTCTTTAAATTAATTGCTGTCCGTAGTGGAGTAATTGAAATTATTTTGTGAAAAGGAAGGCTTTGATTCAAATATTCACATTTGAAAGAAATAGTCACCGAGAACTGCTGGATAACAGAAGATACGGGTTGCTTAGGATGCAGAGCAGACGAAGGCAGGATCCCCCCTGTCAGTGTACATTCTACCACGATGGAGGAGGAGCAGGCACAGAGCGATGGCTTGTGGGAAGAGCTAAGCGTACAGCAGGGCTTTGGGGAAATGCACTGAGTAGGTGCTTCTGTGATCCGGAAACACAGAGAGAAGAGAAGGGAAAAATTAAGCAGAAATTAATTTAAGGAAAGGAAAGCACCTCTGGAAAAGAACCAGAGGAAGAGGGTTTCAGAGGATAGCAGGTCTTGTTGAGGCCTCTCAACTCCTCCAGGTATTGCTTTAGGAACAAAAGCTCAACATCTCAGGCACTGCTCCTGCTCTGACTCACCCCCAGATTCATTAACTAGCATCATGCTGTTTTTCTCTGGCAGCATCCCCGATTCCCTTTCTTGCAGGACTGCCTTCACTTTGCCCACAGGTCCCTAGGGTCAGAACTCCTGGGAAAGACCCTTCTCGTCCTTTGCCAACAATGATGGGCACCAAGACATCAGTCCCTCAGCTCCTCCGCCCCTTTGAGGATTAATCTCCAGACCTCACGGGCGCAACTGGGCTACTGATGGCCTGAGACTTGGCTTGAGTTTTTGCCTTTGTCGCTCGGTTTCTCTCCCTCCCTGTTCCCGCTTTTTCGCTCTCCTACTGTTTCTCCAGGGATCACCCTCCAGACCCATGGCCTCCTGTGCACTTCTGCTTGTGGAAACTATGCTGGTGCACCCAGTCCTAGGGAGCCTGCGGAAGTGGGGCACAGCGAGTGGAGAAGGAGGAGGGAGGTAAGGGGCAGAAAGAGCCAAACTAGGCAAGGAGCTGCAGGGCACGGGGACACAAGCAGTGGGAAGACACAGCCTGGCTTTCGGAGAATTACGCGCTTATGAGAGCCCATGGCTGGAGAGAGAACTGCTTGGAGGGGGCGAAAGTAAATGAATCAAATCCAGGGACAGTTATCTTCCCTGGGCTAGCGTGGCTACCTATTTCCTTTTATCATTGCAACTGGAATAAGATGACCTACCCTGGGCTACGCCTCAACGACGGTGTGAGGATAAAAAGAAAAATGATTTGCATAAGCCCAGCACTTTCTGGGAAATAAGGGCCTAATAAAAGCCAAATTATTGTTGATAAAAAATAAAAATAGCAATGCAAGCCCATAAACACTCTCTGGAGAATTTTCATATATCAATGGGAAAATTAAGTGTTATATTAAAGACTAAGCAACTGTTTCTAAGTTTTTCTTTTGTTCCAACTATTGGTGCTCTTTTGAATGCTTGTGGAGTCCTGATGCAAACATTTGTCCCTAAGTTGGTTCTCTCTGGGGTATAGATGAGGACTTTTTGGGAAATGGCAGTGATTATAACAACATTTTCAGATTGTTTTTCATTTACTTATTTGTATTTTAGGGTAGGGTCTACAGGGTGTTCAGGGTCTCATTACTAGATCAGACTCATAGTGATCCGCCTGTTTACAGCCTCCCAAGAGCTGGGATTACAGGCGCGTGCCATCATCCCCAGTCTCAGCATGCCCCAGGGGAGGGGCCAGCACTGCAGGCCTGGGGATTGAACTCCTGGCCCCTGCGCCTGCCTACAGGTGCTTTAATCCACTGAACTGTTTGGCTGGACCTTCAGATTTTTTTCTTTAAGAGGAAGAAATAGGTTATTTCAAAAATCCTTTAAAAAAATGAACTATTTTATAAGTGGAAATAATCTCCACACTGATTTCCACAGTGGTTGCACCAGTCTACACTCCACCAACAGTGGAGAAGGGTTCCATTTTTCCTATAGCCCCTCCAGCATTTGGTATTGGTTGACTGCTTGATGGGAGCCATTCTTTCTGGGGTGAGATGCAATATCAGTGTCATTTTAATTTGCATTTCTCAAATGACCGGTGATGTTGAACATTTTTTCATTTATTTATTTGCCATTTGTATTTCTTCATCTGAGAAGTGTATATTCATCTCAGATGCCCATTTTTGGATTGGGTCTTTGAATTTTGGGCATCCTTATTTTTAAAAAAATCTTTATATGTTCTAGATAGAAGTTCTTTGTCTGAAGGTTAGTTGGCTATAATTTTTTCCCAGTTAGTGGGTTTTCCTTTTACCCTGTTGGTGATTTCTTTTGACATACAGAAACGTTTCAAAAAGTTGATATCCCAGTTGCTGATTCTTTGAAGCATTTGCTGTGCAGTTTGGTTTTGTTCTTGAACTCTCTACCTACCCCTATGTCTTTAAGATTTATTCAACCCAGTTATTCTCCTCCTGATATATGTGCACCCATGCTTATAGCAGCACAATTTGTCATAGCGAAATCCTGGAAACAACCCAAATGCCCCTCAACTGAGGAATGGATAAAAAAAGATGTGGTATTTTTACACAATAGAGTATTTCTCAAGTATAAAAAAAAAATAAATCTGAGGCTTTTATAGGTAAATGGATGCAACTAGAGACCATACTCATGAGTGAAATAAAGCAGACCCACACATGCAAACATTGTATTCTCTTGCTAGTGTAAGAACCTGAAAGAGGCAATAAAATCTGAAAGGTATGATAGATAATGTGAAAGGGAAAGAATCTGTTCAATGGGAAGGGAAAACTGGGATGAGGAAAAGGACAGGAGAGGGAGTGAGAGCTGGAAAAGAAATATATTTATGTATGTATGCAGGTTGGCTTGGATAATTGTACTGCAGATTTCTGCTGATCTACAGAGGAGAACAGTTATTGCTTTTTTGGGGGGGTCCTTTTTAGTTTCTTCTAACTTTCTTTCTTCCTCTTCCTCCCCTCCCCCTCCTACTCCTCCCCTCCCCCTCCTTACCTTAATCTTCATCCCCTCTTCCACTTCCTCCTCCCCTCATCTGCTTCCTCCTCCCCTTCCCCCTCCCCCTCCTCCTTCTTCTCTTGCCAACTTTGCACATGTATCTTGCAGTTTGGACAACTAATTTGAAGATATTATGCAATACGGCAACCACTGTTGAATTCCTATTGTTTTGTTTGCTGAAATTCTGTATTGTTTCCAGTTTTTTGTTACTATTTTGTATTCTCTTTAGATAATACTAAAAAAAAGTAGAAGTAAAATTCTTGTTGAAAAACATTGGCTTACGTTTTCAATAAGTACATATACCTACATAGTCACATACAGGGCAATCAAGTGTGTGTGTGAGAGAGAGAGAGAGAGAGAGAGAGAGAGAGAGAGAGAGAGAGAGATGCAGTGGTGCAATATGCATGCAAGTTTGGTAGACATTCTCTCCTCACTGAATGCCTTTCCCCTCAATGCTCCGAAAGTGACAGATGGATCAGCAATGACTGAGAAGCAGTTAGACATATCTGGCCAGCATGGTTTTGATTGTGTGTTGAGTTGTCAGCCAGCTACATACCAGAACTGTTATTTTAGGAGGCTAGAAGAGAATTATCATGTGTAAATGGGAAATGAAAGAGAAGTAGGAAATAGGACAGACACTGGATGTGTTTGGAGGACAAAGCAAAGGAGACAAAGTGGGAGCGACAGGACCAACACTAGAGAAGAAGCTCCCAAGTCCTCTCGGTCCTTTACTTCCTCTTCATAAAAAGGCTGTCACCACTCCCACTATAAAGTAAGGCATCTTGCAGTAAGGCACCTGTGTGGTTCATGCCATATCGAACTGTCTGTCACACAAGGACTCACAGGAAGCAATACATTCTAATACTCAGGCTTGATTGTTATTGTAATAAATTTGATTCTAATCATTCAATTGGTTTCATAATAAACATCTGGTAACTGCAATAATGGGTGACACACAGTCATATTGGGGTTATAGTGCAGGTGTCCAATCATCATGATATAAGTTCTTATCTCTGTGGTTTTCTATATTGTACAACAGGTGTAGCCTCAAAAGCAGAAAAACATGACTGGCACACTTGAATGTTGGAGGAACGATGTTTAGCTTCTGTTCTTCAAATGATAAAAACTCTTGGTGAAACCAGCAAATCAAGGAGATCTACAGGAAAAACATGAAAATGTTTGCTTTTCTACATCTCCATCATCACCATCCTGATACTTTGAATCAGTATGTGCTTTAAAATAAGCTCTGCTTGACAAAAGATGTCAAAATTAGCCCCAAACAATCCAGTGCTGTTTAGACTCTATCTGAGCAGGACATTAGTTAAAGATGAGATACATAGTAGGATTCTTTTTCAAACACCAGATTGGCTAGTACCTTCAAATATCTCCCTTCCCTCTTTCTCCTTTTTTGGAAGGTAGCATTACAGGTCTGAATGATACAGTAGATCTTTGCATATTTCAGTGTCTCACCCATGGAGCCCTTTGGGAACACTGGGAGATGGTTAGGACAGTTGGCTTTGAAAAGTTGTAGAGCAAGTGTCAGCTACATCAACATGGCTAATAATTGCACCTATGAAGCTGTAGTTATTTAGAACCCAGTTCCTAGATGTTTCTACCTTATTCTCCTAGTTCTATTCCTCCTTACTGTCTCCTCTACAGTGCAGCAACCAAACTCACCTGCTTGGAGAATCTCTCACTAACTTTTTAGGTTTACTTCTTCTTGTAAATATGTATTTTAAAATAGGACAGAATATTACATTTCCACTGTAAAACAAATTCCCAGACAGCATTCACAGTTTAATAAACATATATGTAGAGTGAAGGAGTTAAAAACTATTATAAAATGAAAGAAGAAATTAAGAACCAGTCATAAATCCACACTGCGGAGATGAACAGTAAAACTTCCTAGATATTTTAGGCAACCCTAAAACCAAAAGCGAGCCATTGTGTCTCTATTGTTTTGTTGCATACCTGCCTCCCACATGCAGATGCACATCTTTCCATACAATCATTCAATCTTATGCTCCACACTTTTACTGGCTATATAATAAGCCATTTTATAGAAATGATCATGAATTGTTTAATGAAGATCCTATATTTCACGGTAGGTCAGCCTAGGTTCAGTTGCAACAAGTGTTCCAATCTGCTGTGTGATGTTGCTAGTGGAGGAGCTAATGCCTACGGAGAGCAGAAGGTGTACGGAAATTCTTTTGTACTTTCACTCAATTTTGCTCTGAGCCTAAAATTAAACACTACTAAAAGATTCTATTTTTTAACATTGAGAATGTCAGTTTATGATCTTATTACTGTTTGGTATATTCATTTTTGCTATTGTAAATGATATTATAATTAGATCTTTAATGCTTTTCTTTAATTTTTACATGAATTCTAATTATTTCCTTAGGATAAATTCCTAGAAATGAAGAATTTGGGCCAAAAAATATGTATATTTTTATATCGATGGGCACATCACCCAGGGAAGTGTTTCTCTGCCTAGGCCCTGAGGTTGGTCTATATTCAACTGCAACTCTGAATTATAAACTCCTTAAGAGTCTCTGTCTTTCAAGACCTGTGGCTTGCATATCAGATGATCAATGTATATTTATTAAATCAAGTTATTTGAATGTCTCTTTTCTGTGGCCTTGATTCTAGCACTCTTATGAACTCAATTCCTTTCTACAACTAAGAAACAAATAAGCAGGAAATGAGAGTGAGGATACCCCCTACTGTCTCTAAATCCTTAATTTAAGATCAACTAATTAATCTAGGCCATGAGTAGTGAACTACAGCCCCTGGGTCAAATCTAGCCCAATTTTGTATGGCCTGCAAGCCAAGAATTGTTTATAAATTTGTAAATGATCAAAAGAAACCAAAGATGAATAACATTTTTGATATGTGAAAGTTACATGACATTTAATCTCAGTAGTCATAAGTAAAGTTTCTTTGGAATACAACCATATATTTACATATTGTCTATGGTTGCTTTTGCATTAACATGGCATTCTTTAATATTTGGAACAGAGACTGTAAGATCCACAAAGTCTAAAGTATTTATTATTTGTTATTTTCTGAAAAAACTTTGCTGAACTCCAAGATAGATGTAGGCCAAGCCAAGCTGAGCAATTCCAAACCCTAGAAAAATAAAATTTTCAATGATGTCATCACTAAATTAACATTCTTAGAGAGCTGCAATTTCCAGTGCTTTTGGTGTGGGGGTGAGGTCTGATTGCCTCAGCCGTGGCCTCAACATTCCATAGGTGAAAGAAATCTCACGCCTTCAATTCTAGCTCTACAAAATGCTCAGACATGGGGTTTCCACTGAGAGTGTGATGGTTTCCCAACTTTACAGTTTTAGCATCATTGATACCAGATCCTGAGGGCATGCTTTGGCTAGTGTGGCTGACGTGATGAAGTATGGCTCCCTCATTAACTTGTCAAAGTGCGGTGCAGCTGCATCATTCGCTCACCCATTTGCTTAACTTAAATAAAGGTTGGTGGTTAGGCTTCTGCTGCATTGTGCTCTCCTGCTAATTATCAGTGTATTTGTTTTAGAGACAATTAGCCACCTGGTTCATTCTCCCATTGAAGTCAGGTCATCATGAGTTACATCTGCTTTCAGGCCTCCTCAAGTCCAAGACATAATAAAAAAGATGATGGCTATGATTATAAAGAGCGTGCGGGGTTGGGCATCGATGGTACAGCATATTGAATTCCCAAGGAGGATTGAGTTGCATCATCGTGCACACAGAAACTCTTCTGTGCCACTCACAAAAGAAGAATGTGAACTGAGAGCTCTCGTGGAGAGCCAGAAAACCTTTAGCAAGTAGAAAGGGTATTTGCAAAAGGTAGACACTACGAATGGCCAGGCAAAGTGAAACACGATTCCTCCCTGGGGCAATGTGCTGATACAACAACAACAAAAAAAATGATAAGCAAGCACGTCTTGTTGCTGATGGAATTTGCATAAAACTGAAGTTGTTCAGACCTGTGGGTGTTGCCTTTAAAAAATGTGCCCAATAATGTGACATAATATTATGCATAATCTACATTTGCTTTTATAATCCCATATGCTCTGGCAAAACTTAGCATGCTGCAACTAAGGCTATATTATGCTCGATCCTTGCTGAATCACACTGAACACGGAGTCATCTTTTGCAGCTTTTGAAACTTGAGAAGTTGGGGGGTCTTTGGCCCTGCGGCAGCTTGCCTAGGTGGGATACTGTGTTCTGAGGAGGTTACATCTGTGTAGGGAGGGAAATCAGATCTGAGAGTCTTAGTGTAATTGACTTCGCTGTAGAGAGCAGGAATTCAGTAGCATGAAAGTGAATGTTCAAACAATTTGTTTGTAGCCAGGCATGGTGGTGCACACCTGTAATCTCAGCACTTGGGGGGCTGAGGCAGGTGGATCATTTCAGATTCAAGACTGGCTTGGGCTACAAAGTGAGCTTAAGGCCAGCCTGAACAGTGTAGTGAGACACTGTCCCCAAAAGACAAAACAACAACAACAAAAACAAAGCAAAAAACCCAATTTGTTCAGGCTACCTTACTGCTAGTTGGGTTGTGATATTTGAGCTCTGCTTGACTGACTTTGGAACTTACCAGGGGCATTGTGGAACACACTGATGGGTGAGTCTGGGCAGGTCACGGCAGTGTGGCCATGAGGGTCTATGGCTGGTACCTAGCCCTTTCCTCTCTGGCACTGCTCCCCAATCTACTTCCTGGTTGCAGGAACTCAGCAAAGATGCTACCATGAACTTGGCAGCTTTGTTCTACCGTGCCCTTGAGCCAGGATGTTTCTGCCTTGGACCAAATCCCCTGAAACCATGAACTAAACTAAACTCCTCCTGCTCTAAGTTGTGAGTGTCGGGCATTGTGTCATAGGAACAGGATAGTTGACTGATTCACAAGTGAAGATTCCTTGAGCACCACCAGCATTGGGCAATAGTCAACATCCACAGAAGTTGCAGCACTGGTAGGCTGGTAACATACTCCACAGACTTTTCATTCTGCACCAGGGCAGAATGCACAAGTGAATGCATGGTCCAAACTCAAAGTTAGCAAGTGACTTGTGCACCCAAGGAAAATTTGAATTGCATAAAACTCGAACCATATGCACAATTCTAGAGCTAATAGCTCTCCCCACAAAGGCACAGTGGATTATTTTCTACATATTTTCTAGCTTGAATCTGTAAAGACAACTTGAACAGAAAGCTGACAGGATGCTCCAAAATTAAATTTTCCAAGCAGAATCATGGCAGGACATTAGTTCTATGGGATTTCATGTTAAAAATAAGATTCTATGGCCTCTTAATTTGTGGGAACAGGGGCTCAGCCAATGTAGCTAAATTACAAGTTAATGTAGGACTTTGGGGAGGATTTCCCCCCACCCTGACTTCTGGTAGGAAGAGTGTTCTGACAAAGGTTTGTTGGGAGACATTTCTCTAAAACATTTGCTGTGATTCAGAGTCTTATTAAAAACCCACAAGTGAAGGCCAGTAAAGAGTTGGGGCAGACGGCCGGCAATAGTTCTAGTTCACCTGTTTGTATTCTTTTTTTTTTAATTTTATTGATAAACAGATAGCAATGAGACAGTTTCAAATCAAACCGGAAGTACAGTTTCAACAAATAACACACTGCATATATTCTTCTTAGTGGTTAATTGCTGTACAAGATGTGGACTTGAGATCCTATTTACAAACACCATTAGAACAAATCATTCTATTCATTAAGAGAATGCAACTATATATCTATCATAACCA
>NW_004524619.1:1930082-1932140 GCF_000260255.1 Octodon degus | reverse complement strand
ATTTGTTCTAATGGTGTTTGTGAATAGGATCACAAGTCCGCATCTTGTACAGCAATTAACCACTAAGAAGAATATATGCAGTGTATTATTTGTTGAAAAAAAATAAATAAATAAAATAAAGGGCTTGTGTTGGAAGTCTGCAGACTTCCTGGAAGCCTGAAGAGTCTGTGCTGGAAGCTTGAGGAACTGGGAAGAGCATCCAATGACGATAGTGAGCCCTGGAGCTCCTCCTCAGAAGCAAAAGGGAGATTTCCTTCTTTTTTTTCCTTATTTCCTTAAAGTCAATCTATTTGAGAGTACAGTCCTCAGAGAAAGTGGGACTGGCAATATAGCTCAGTAGACTAAGTGCTTACCTGGCAAGCGCAAGGTCCTGAGTTCAATCCCTGGTACCACCACAAAGAAAAAAAAAAGTATTACTGAAAAAAAAATAATGAAGAAATCTTACAATAAATTCGGGACAGTATTAAAAGAGCAAATATTCAGATTGGTGGGGCTGAAGAAGGAGTGGAGAAGGCCAAAGGGGGTAGAAAACTTATTCAAAGAAAATAACAGAAAACTTCCTAAACTAGAGAAGGACCTAGATTACCAGTCAAGTTTAAGCAACTAAGTCTACCCCAAAGCATTGTTATTAGTAAGCTCTTCTAGGTAGAAAACAAAAAAACAAGATTTTCAAGGCTGGAAGAAAAATGGGTGTTCAATTCTTCTGATAACTGATTGCTTAACAGAAACCTTACAGGACAGAAGAGAATAGATTTTCGTAGTACTAAAGGGAAATTCTCAGTTCAGAATACTGTACCCAGCAAAACTACTACAGAAACATGGTAAAGACTTTTCCAGAAAGCAAAATTCAAGAGGCTATGTCTCCACCAGATCCGTTCTTCATAAAATGCTAAATGAAATTCTCTACAATGAAAGAGACATTAATGAAAAGAAAATAGGAAGGTATATAAAGCTTACTAGTAAGAACAATTATGCAAACAAATTCAGAATCCTTTAATACTGTCAATGTGGTACATAAGCCATTCATATTTTTAGTACGAAGATTAAAAAATGAGACAATTAAAATAATAATAACTACACCAATGTGCTAAGTAACAGGAAATGGAGAAAGGCGTACAATGAGATACCAGGCATGTGTGGCATTATGTGACATGCCATTTGTGGCTAGGAAACCCACTAGTCTCAGCCGTGCTGTGGTGGCCAATGTGCACCCGATGAAGTAACACAGTAAAGTTTTGTGCAATGACTGCGTGGTGAGCAACATTCCTCTGGCAAAAACGAGCACCTCCACGAGGTAGTAGGAGTGAAGTCAGGAACACCTCCCTCTGCCAGCAGCATCAGTGAAGAGTTGTCGGAAGTCGTACAGACTTGGCAGGATGAGTGGGGCAGGCTGAGCTGGAGACACAAGCAGGAAAAGCAGAAGAAGGAAGAGAAAAGAGAAAGGCTTTTGGGGACTACAAGGAAGAAGGACTTTGCCAAGCTGAGATCTGGAGAAAAAAAACAGGACAAATCTTTAGTTATGGAAAGACATGCAAACCGTATGAGATTTATTGCAAAGCAATCCTGTGTGTTGGGATTACTAACTGCTCATAACTAACAGAAAATCTTTGTTATGCAAAGGACAGCATTGAGAATCACTTCACACATCCAGAAACAAAATCTCAGGCTAGGGAGATAGCTCAGTGGAATAAGTGCTTACCTGGCAAGTGCAAGATCCTGAGTTTGATCCCTGGTACCACAAAAGAAGAAAGAAGGAAAGGAAAGGAAAGGAAAGGAAAGGAAAGGAAAGGAAAGGAAAGGAAAGGAAAGGAAAGGAAAGAAGGAAAGGAAAGGAAAATTTTGGTTCATATAAGCTCACCAGGGCTTCTCCTTCAAGGTCAGGGAGGAAGAAAAGGAAAGGAAAAAGGAAAGGAAAAAGGAAAGGAAAGGAAAGGAAAGGAAAGGAAAGGAAAGGAAAGGAAAAAGGAAAGGAAAGGAAAGGAAAGGAAAGGAAAGGAAAGGAAAGGAAAAAGGAAAGGAAAGGGAAGGGAAGGGAAGGGAAGGGAAGGGAAGGAAAGG
>NW_004524619.1:1927613-1929933 GCF_000260255.1 Octodon degus | reverse complement strand
AAGGAAAGGAAAGGAAAGGAAAGGAAAGGAAAGGAAAGGAAAGGAAAGGAAAGGAAAGGAAAGGAAAGGAAAGGAAAGGAAAAGAAAATTTTGGTCCATATAAGCTCACCAGGGCTTCTCCTTCAAGGTCAGGGAACTTCTTACGACTCTTCTCCAAAGGAACTGAGGATAGCAAAAACTGTGCTGGATGTTTATCAGGGACACACTCCAAGCCTTTTAGCTGTTTGGACATTCTTTTAGGCTTTTTTAAAAATTTCATATCATCAAAACAGTTATTTTACAGGGTAGTGCTCAACTCTGAATTAAGGCTGGCTCATAGGTTCTCTGGAGTCTCCATTTAAAGTGTCTGGTAATTGAATCTCAGGGCCCATTATTCATTTTCAGTCTGGATTTTCCTCTGACTGAGAACTGTGATCCAACTCCATCTACCTTCACATTACCTTCTCCTTTTCAGAAAGCTCATGTGTCACTGTGGAAGAAAACTACTTCTAAGAGTGGGCCTTCTCAGGCTTGTGTGAGATGAAAGATACAGGTGGAACTAGAGACTTCCCAGGGTCTGTGACATTGCAGCCAGCCACAGCCACACCACAGGAACTTCTTTAGCAAGTAGCAGTTTTCAGAGGATTAGATGGAGAAAGAAAAGGACTTTTCTTAGATTGAACCTACCTTTGAATTTGATGATCTGGGGCTGGAGGTCTAGGCGCCTGCCTGGCAAGTGCAAGGACCTGAGTTTGATCCCCTGTACCACATACTGTGCTGGCTCTGGAATCTTGGGTGCACCAAGCTGGCCCCAAAACTGGACATGGTGGCACATGCCTATAACCCCAGTGCTGAGGAGGCTGAGACAAGAGGATCACTACGAGTCCAAGCTGCATAGTGATTCCCTGTACAAAATTAATAAACAAATAAAAAATAAAGATTAAAAAATTAAATCTCAATCCCTTGTCATGCATATTTCATAAAAATTTTCTCAAGTTTGTATGCTGTTTCTTCACTGTGTTGGAGTGTTTATTTTATTTTTTAATGTATTTGGGACAGGATCTAACAATGCATCTCATGTTGAACCTCCTGTTTTCAGCCTCTGGGCTGGGATTACAGACCTGCACCACCATGCCTGGTCTCAGTAGCTGGCTCAGCATGCCCCGGAGGCAGGACTGGCACAGTATGTGGTGCTAAGGATTGAGCCCCAGTCCCTGAGCTTGCCTAAGCAGGCACTTAGTCTGCTGAGCTCTCTCACTGGCCCCTGGAATTTTTTTATTTTGATGTAATCTTACTTGTTTATATATGGTTTTGTTTCTTATTCCTTTAGGTATTGTCCCCCCCCAAATCCTTGCCTATTCCAATGCATATGAAAAAGCTGTCCATTCTCCACTGCATGTTCTTGGCACTTCTTTGGAAAATCAGTTTGACTGAGATGGATGTTTGCTTCTAAGCTTCTTACTCCCTTCCATTGATCCATATATTTGTTTCTATAGCTGTTTTGTTTACTATAGCTTTGTAGTATGCTTTGAAGTAAGATAATATGACTGCTGCTTTATTCTTTTCACTAAAAATGGTTTTGTATTTGGTTTTACATAAAATTTTAGAATTATTTTTCTCAGCTGTCATGAATGTAATTTGTATTTGTAGAGAGAGTGTACTGAATCTCTAAATCGTTTTGTGTGATACAGACAGTTTAACAATATTGATCCTCCCAACACATATGCTCATGTGTCCTTTACAGTTTCTTTCATTAGTGTTATAATTTTCATTATAGAGGTATTTTATCTCTTTGGCTAAATTTATTTTTGTAAATTTACTTTTGTAGCTACTAAATTTACTTTTGTAGCTATTATGAGTTGTTTTCTTAACTTCTGTATCAGATAATATGTTATTGACATATCATAATGACACTAATTTCTGTATGCTAATTCTGTATCCTACAACTCTGCTGAATTTGTTAGTCCTAGTTTTTTTTTTAATAGATTTTGAAGTTTTTATATATAAAAACCACATCACCTACAGCAACAATTTGACTTCTTGTTACATTTTGGATGTCCTATCTTTCTCTTGCCTAACTATTCTGGCTAGAACTTATAGCACTACATTGAACTAAGGTAATGAAAATGGGCATGTGTGTCTTCTTTTGTGTGTGTGACCAACTCAGCCCATCCTGGGGGCAGGGCTGGCACGGCATGTGGTGCCGGTATCAAACCACAATCCCTGCATACTTGTGTAAGCTTGCCTAAGCAGGCACTTTATTTATTTTTTTTTAATTTTTAAGATGTTTACAGACTGAATTTTTTTCATTTTTCCAGAATATTCATTTTATTTTTTATTT
>NW_004524619.1:1888578-1927513 GCF_000260255.1 Octodon degus | reverse complement strand
TACCGTGGTTTATTTGGGGCTGTTGAATTTATGCTTTATTCCTCAACCAGTGCATTTATTTATTTATTTATTTAATTTTTTATTTATTTATATTTTATTATTAATTTTATTGATAAATAGCAATGAGACAGTTTCAAAACCAATTAATAGGACAGTTTTAATAATTGATACACTGCATATTGTTGTCTTCATAGTGGTTATTCATAGTACAAGATGCAGACATGATATCCTGCCAAACCACAATTAGTACAAATCTTTCTTCTCATTGAATTAAGAGAAAGTAGCCATATATCTATCCTAACTATTTTGTATATACAGATACAAAATGGTCTTCATTTGTATGTCCTTTTTTTGTTTAGTCTTGTCACAGATGGGTTATCCATTGTCATTTAAATATTGTAAGTGCATGAATTCAACAAAATAATCCAATATAGTCCCTTAGTCCATAATAGTAGTGGGTTATCTATAGGAATGGCATTGTCAGAAGTTGTTGACTTGAGCCCTTTACAGCTCACCATATTAATATGGCTTTACTGTTTATACTTCTTTTTTTATACTTTTCTGCTGGATGGTTAAGACCAAGATAAAGCAAGACCTATATAACTTTTGTAACTTTTGTATCTGACAAGGTCAATTGAATCACCTCAGAATTTACCCTGAAACCCTGTACTGCAGTTTGCAGATCCTTTATCAATGTCAGCCATGTGGATGAGTCACAGCCATTGCTTGACCAATTTGCTTTCTGTGAAATCCTGAGAGAATGTTTTCTTTCCATGTGACTCTCCTGTGGCACACTCTACATCACTGATAACTTTCCTCTGTGGTCCCATAATCTCCTCAATCAGAAAATTTGGGACATCACTGAGTTACAGGATGTTACACTACAGGTTCTCTTATGTCCTGAGTCCTCAATGACTTTGAAGGGCTAAGGCCAAAATGTTTGCTGTCCTTGTAGCCCTTCTTTTTTTCCAATTTTTGTTCTGCAATCTCAAGTCATTAACCCTCCAGAAGAGAAAAGCAGACACTTTAGACTACTGAGCTATCTCGTCAGCCTCCAGATCTTAAACAGAAAGGTTTCAGCTTTTCCTCATTAGGTATAATGTCAACTATTGGGTTACCATCAATAGCCTATATTATGTTGAAGTATATCCCTTGCATGCCTCATTTGCTTAGTATTTTTATCATGAAGAGACATTTAATTTTATTGAGTGTATGTCTGCTTCTGAAAAGGTTTTGTCCTTTATTCTATTCATATGGTTTATCACATTTATTGATTTGTGAATATTGAACCATCCTTGTATTCCTAGAATGAAACTCACTTAATCATCATGGATAACTTTTTTATTGTACTTTTGGGTTTAATTTTCTAATAGTTTGTTAAGGCTCTTTGTATCTATGCTCATCAAGGACTCTGGTGTGCAGTTTTGTTCCTGTTGTTGTGTCCTTATCTGGTTTTGGTAATATAACAATGCTGTTCTTAGAGAATGTGTTTGAAAGAATTCTCTCTTATATGTTTTTGAAAATTGGTATTAATTTTCTTTACATATTTGGTATAGTTTAACAGTTACTTGGTGCTGAGCTTTTCTTTGAAGCAGGCATTCTATTACTGACTCAATATTATTGCTTGTATTGGTCTATTAAACGGTTTTGTTTCTCACGATTCACTATTGATAAGGGACTTATGTCCAGGAATTTGTCTGGTTCTACCGTTTCAAATTTGTAGGTATATGGTTGATCATAATAATCTTCAATAATCTTTTGTATTTCATAGTGTCATTTGTAGTGTTTCTGTTTTCATCTCTGATCTTATTTGAGTTTTTACTCTCCTCACTTAGTCTAGCTAAGGGTTTGTTTATCTCTACAAAGAATTCCTCGTTTCAGTGATCTTTTATTTATTCTTTAAAAAAATGTTTTACATTTTTTATTCATTTATCTGATACAGGGTCTTGTTACACAGCTCAGACTCATAGTGATTCTCCTGTCTCACCCTCTCCAGCATTGGGATTACAGGTGCTTGCCACCACTCCCAGTTTCAGGACAACCTCAAGCGCACCCATGGTTCTGGGGCCGGCATGGCATGTGGCACTTGGGGATCAAACTTGGGTCCTTGCACTTGCCAAGCAGGCATTTAGACAGCCAAGCAATCCCCTTAGCCCTGTTTGTTCTTTTATTCTCCATTTTTGTTTTATGTCTGCTCATTTGGATTATTTTTTTCCTTCTATTAATTTTGAGTTTAGTTCTTTTTCCTGCTCATTTAAGTGTAGTGATAGGTCATTTATGTGAGATTTTTCTGCATTTTTGTTAAAGGCTACAGTTGCTAAAAACTCCCTTGATTTTGCTGTGTTTCATATGTTTGCATATGTTTTAGCTCCATTCTTGTTTGTTTTGAAGTTTTTTTTTAATTTTTAAATTTTTCTTCTTCATTTCTTCCATGATCTATTTGTTGTGATTTTCTATGTATCAGTATAGTTTCCAAAGTTTTTCTTATAATTGATTTTTATCTTTATTACATAATGGTCAGAAAATATATTTAATAGGATTAATTTTTTAAAATTGTCATGACTTCTTTTGTATGACATCATGTGATCTATCCTGTAGAATAGTCTATGTGCTGATGAGACTACACACACACACACACACACACACACACACACACACACAGAGGTTGTGCACTTAGCAGCTGTTGGATGGAATATTGTATAAATGTCTGTTTGGTCCATTTGGTCTCTGGAGCAACCCATCTCTGCTATTTTTTCATTGATTTTATTTTTCCATCTGGATGATCTCCTTATTGTTAAACATGGGATGTTAAAATCCCCAACTATGACTGTATTGGAGTCCATCTTCCCCTTTAGTCTGTTAATACTTGCTTTATATATTTAGATGTTCTAATGTTAAGTGTATATATATATTTAGAACTGTTACTTCCTCTTGCCAAATTGGTCCCTTGACCATTATACAATGGTCTCCCATATCTCTCTTTCTCTCTTTAGTACTTTTGATTTAGTTTATTTTGTCTGATGTCAGTATGAGCACTTCTGCTTTCTGTGAACTACTTTTGGAAGAAATAAATTATTTTGTACCTTCACGTTCTGTGTGTGTCTGTAGAGGTGAAGTTTTTGTAAGCAGTATATACTTAGGTCTTGGGTTTTCTTTTTTATCTTCTTGTATTTAGTACAGGGTCTACAGGATCTCACTATACAGCTCAGACTCATAGTGATCCTCCCGTTTTCAGCCTCCCAAGTTCTAGGATTACAGACCTGCACCACCATGCCCAGTCTCAGTTGATGGCTCAGTGTGCTCCAGGGGCAGGGCCAGCACAGCATGCTGGGGATTGAGCCCTAGTCCCTGGATCTGCCTAAGTAAGGGTCTTGGGTTTTTACTTTGTAATCCATCCAGTCTTTTGTGCCTTTTATTTAGGAATTTTAATCCATTTACAGTCAAGTAATTATTGGGAGGTAACTGTGACAGTTAAAGTGAGTCAAGTCTGATCTAGTAGTGAGACACTGAATACCCTGTAGACCCTTCCCTAAAGTACAGAAAAGAAAAAGAAGAAGAAGAAGAAGAAGAAGAAGAAGAAGAAGAAGAAGAAGAAGAAGAAGAAGAAGAAGAAGAAGAAGAAGAAGAAGAAGAAGAAGAAGAAGAAGTTAGATTGTAGACTCGGAGCCACACACCACAGGCCTGGTCCTAAACAATTTGTTTCATTTCTTGAAGTCTTACTTTCCCACCTGCCAGTGGAGATAATAAATTTGATTTTGGGAGCAAAACATTTGCAACATATAGAACACTTAGCACAGTACTTTGTACATAGTACGTGCTAAATAAATTTTGGTTGCTGTTGATTATTGATATCAAGTGATGTGAGAGAAATGTAAGACTTAGTGGCATTGAATAAATGAGCCTTCAGTCACAAATGTGTGTATAATACATACATAAATATAACAACTAAGTTGCATTACAATGCAATGTGTTTGAGTAGAAATCTATGAAATAGAAAGTGATGAAAATGAAAAAGTGGTTTTTTTTTTTGTTTGTTTGTTTAAACAAAAGGACATCAGTATAGAATGGCATAAGGAAAACCTAATAACATACTGGATCTTTTGCTGGATTCCAGAGGGCGAAAGAAGTTTGACAGGTGAACAGACAGATCAGGTCATCCTCGTACAGGGCATGTGAGATTGAGACAAAGTGCAAAAGAGACATTAAAAACTTGGTTAAAGACCAGCTCTCTTCTGGTGAGGAAGGCATCATAACTAATGCATTCTACATGTTCTGGAACACTTGTGAATGCAGGAAAAAGGGTGTTTTGTGGTTGTTAGGATGAGATGGAGGGTCTTGTGATTAAGATGAGTTATTTGTGCCCAGAGTATTGCCAAAAGGTAAGACCCAAAAGTAATAATTTAGGAATATTACCCAAAGAGATCCATGGCAACCTAAAGAACTCAGAACCAGCTGTGAGATGGTTCTTATAATACCTATTTCCAACAGCTGAACTTCTGCTGGAGTCAGGCATTGAGAAGAGAAAAAAGAAATATCAATAGGACTAAGGAAAATGTTGATCACCCAATCACTTTCTATCTCATTATTTTGTTTTACTGACTTCAAAACACTTTCAAAATCTGCAAGTCCTATGCTGAGTTGTGCGTTTACTTGTTCACTGTCTTTTCCTCTAGAATGTATTTGGGAGAGCAGATGCCTTATCGCTTCTAGCATGTAAACTGATGCGCAATTTGTGTCCACTAAATATAAGTCAGGAAGACATTTTAAGTCACGGATAGCCAGAAGACTACAGTGGAGGCCAACAGAAACAGAGAAATTGGGACAAGCTGATTTGGGTCAAAACAGGACAGAATCTTTGCACCCACTCACGCTTTTAGTTCAATAGTCATTAAGTGCTGATGCAGATTGGTTGGTAAGACCCAAACCTTGATGTTAGATAGCTTTCATTTGAGCCCCGGGAACCATCACTTTCTGCTTGTGAGGGAACTTTGGATAAGTTACTCTGAGTCTTAATTGACTCAGCTGTACAATGGGGATAATGATAAAATTCACTCCACTGAGTTGAGAAAATTAATTGTGACAATATATGTGCTATATGTGCTAACTTCCTTGAATGTAGTACTTGGCACCACTGAAGAATCCACAAAAGGTGGCTGTTGCTATTACCACATGCTAAGCATTATGCCAGGGTGTGTGAGGCGGCAGTGAGATGGGCCAGTGGACATGTTCAGGAAGCCATATGACTACAGGACTGGAGTTTAGATGAGATATGAGTACAGATTTGCTTTGAATTCATTCCCTGTTGGTTTGGACTGCTATTATCAGTCATGAAACAACAGAGGAAAACAGTCTGAAGCTATATCAAATACAGTTTCTACAAAGGACCCAGGATAACAAATAAGTTTCTATGAAGCAATGAGACCTGCAATAGTCCTTCTGGCAGGAATAATGAAACAAGTTAAAGACAACTTTCTCTCCTTTTCATTTTGTAAATCAAAACAATGCTACCTCATTCACAGCTTGCATCATTATCCTGAAGGAATCCATGTTAACAGCCTGATGTCTTTTATTTAAGAGAATGTTCACACACATTCTCCTGGATTTTGAGCCAAGCTAAGCTTTGAATGTAACTGAAACAAAAGAGTGTGACATAAAAATAAGTTAATTTAGGTTCAGAAAGATTTTTCCAATAAAGATAACTTTTTAATTGTAAATAAAAAATGCTAGAAAAAAATTGGTAAAATAATTTCCAGGTCAAGTGCTTATATTTTTGCTTATACAAATTTAAGTGTTTACCATTCTCAGCATTATGAAGAAATATTAAATAATTAACAACCTAACAAAGGAAGTCAAAGTCCTCTACAACAAGCACTATACATTTCTGAAAAAAGATTAAAGAAGATATCAGAAAATGGAAAGATATCTCCTGTTTATGGGTAGGCAGAGACAGCATTGTCAAATGCTGTACTCCCAAATGTAATTTGGATCAAATATCATAATTAAATAAAAGACCAAACATAATTCCAATCAAAATATCAACAGCATTCCTTCCTAAACTGGGAAAAAAATCCTAAAATTAATGTAGTACCAGAACAGACCAAGAAGAGCAAAAGTAACTTGGGTAAGTAGAGCAGAAAATGAGTCATAAAGATATATTACAAAGCCACAATGATAAAAACAGCATGGTACTGGCACAAAAAGACACATTGATCAGTAGGACAGATTAGAGGGTGCATAAATAACCCTAGACACCTTTAGCCCCCTCGTGTTTGACAAAGGGTCAACAAACATACACTGGAAGAAATATAGCATCTTTTGCAAACGGTGCTGGGGAAATTGGTTTTATGTATGCAAAAGACTAAAGCTAGATCCGTATTTCTCACTATACACTAAAATAAAATAAAAATGGATTAAAGTTGTAAATATTGAAACAGAAAAATTTAACTCACAGGAAGATGAAATATGTAAAACTCTTGAAGCCATAAGCGTGCTCAAGGACTTTCTGAAGAGAACACAAATTGCATAGGCGATGGCATCAAAAATAAAAAATGACATTATATCAAATTAAAAAGCTTCTGCAATGCAAAGCAAACAACAGTGAATTGCCTACAGACTGGGAAACAATTTTGCTAGTTACACCTCACATAAAAGACCATTATCTAAAATATATTAAACAAAAATGTTGGTCTCCCAAAATTAGAAACCTAATGAAAAAAATGGGAAAGTGAAATGAATATGCACTTCTTGGCAGAGGAAATATAAATGGTCAATAGCCTATATGTCCATGAAAAATGTTCAAGAGCTCTGGTCATTTAGGAAACTAAAGCAACACGGAGACTTCATCTTACTCCAGAAAGAATGGCAATCTTCAAGAAGTGAAAGAATAGCAAATGCTAGTGAGGCTTTAGGGAAAAAGAACACTCCTACACTTTTGGTCAGCAGGTAAATAAGCTCAGTCATTCTGGAAATCAGTATAGAGATTTCTCAAAAGACAAACTAGAAATTCTATTTGTCCTAACTATTACTCTACTTGGTATTTTCTTAAAGAGTTAAAGACATCAAATTACAGTGATAACTTCATAGCAGTGTTTTTTATTTATAAAAAAAACTTTTTATATTGATTAATTTTATAGGTACATTTTAGACATACACGATGATCATTAGAAGGAGTTTGTAGCTGTATGTTATATATCTTCTTTTTTTCCCCAATCCCTTCTCCTCCTTTCAACCTCTCTTCCTCTCCTTGCCCTACAAAAGCTTTGTTTCTATTTTCTCCCTTTTTTTCTTTTCCCATCCTTCCTCCATCCCGTTCCTTGGTTCCCTTCTCATTTGAATACTTTCTTCCTATTTCCCAGCATCTAGTATACATTGTTGTCCTTGTTTACCCTTTCAGTTTCTCACACCAGAGAAACAATGCGATATTTAAATATATGTGTCCCATTTATTTCACTTAAGAGGATGGACTCTTTTGTCTTTTCTTTCCTGTTCCTCTCCCCTCTATGTCCCCCTCCATTTGAACAGTTTCTTCCTATTTCATAACACATTTCACATATTTTAGTCACTTACACATTCGATATCTCACACCAGAGAAACAATGTGATACTTACATGCATGTCTGATTTATTTCACTTAAGAGCATGATCTCAAGGTGCATCCATTTACCCAGAACTATCTCAAATTTATTATTTTTTATGAATGAGTAATACTCTATTGTATTTAAAAAAACCCCATATCTTTATCCATTCCTTGATTGATGGGCATTTGCACTGTTTCCAAGATGTAGCTCTTACAGTTTGTGCTTCTATAAACATGGTTGTGCCTATACTGCCGTGGTGTGATGTTTTTAATTCTCCTGGAAAGAGAACCAGAAGAGGAACAGCTCAGTCAAATGGGGTCTCCAATTCGAGCTTTTTGAGGAATCTCCATATTGATTTCCAGAGTGATTGCACCAACCGGCACTCCTACCAACAGTGGATAGGGGTTCCTTTTCCCCCACAGCCTCTTCAGCATTTGTTATTGGTTGATTTCTTGCTAACAACCATTATTTCTGGGGTGAGATGGAATTTCAGCATTGTTTTAATTGGCATTCTTTGAATGACCAGTGATATTCAACATTATTTCATGTATTTATTGTTTGTATTTCTCCCTTTGAGAAGTGTGTGTTTATTTCAGATTTCTATTTTTGGATTGGATCTTTAAATTTGAGGGGTCTGATTTTTTCCAATTACTTATATGTTCTAGATATTAGTTCTTTGTATAAGAGATAACTGGCTAGTTTTCCTATCTGTGAGTTATCTTTTCATTCTATTGGTGATTTCTTTTGCTTGTTAATAGGATGAGATCTCAGTTGTTGATTCTTCATGTATTTCCTATGTGATCAGAGGTTTTTTTTTTTTTTTTTTTTTTACTTTAGGGAAGGGTCCACAGGGCATTCAGGGTCTCACTACTAGATCAGACTTGTAGTGATCCGCCTGTTTACAGTCTCCCAGTTATAGGTGCAAGTCACCACACCCAGTCTCAATTGCTATCTCAGCTTGCCCCAGGGGTGGAGCCAGCATGGCACCCCCGGAATCAAACCCCTGGCCCCAGTGCCTGCTTGCAGGCACTTTAATCCACCGAGCTATTTGGCCAGCCTGTGATCAGAGCTTTGTTCATGAAACTTTTGCCTACACCTACGTCTGGAAGAGTTCTATCTATACTTTCTTCCAGCAGATTTATTGTTTATGTTTCATTATCTAGATCTTTGATACATTCTGATTTTAGTTTAGTGCATGGTGAGACTCATGAGTCTAGTTTTAGTCTTTGTCTTGTAGAAAACCGGGTTTTCTAGCACCACTTACTAAAGAGGCTCTTTTTCTTCCAGTCAATGTACTTGGCCCCTTTGTCAAAGAGAAAGTGGCTGAGTATGTTTGGAGTTGTTTCTGCATCTTCTAATCTTGTTTCATTAATCCTCAGGTCTCTTATTTTTTTTTTGTCACAGTAGCTCTGTAGTACAATTTTAAATCAGGGATTGTGATAGCCCCTGTCTTGCCTTTTTTGGCAAGAACTGTTTTTGCTATTCTATGTTTCTTTCAGTTTTAAATGAATTTTATGATTTTTTCCTGTTCTGTGAGGAACGCTAATGGTATTTTGATTGGGATTGCATTAAATCTGTACAAAAATTTGGGAGTATGGCCATTTTTACTATATTGGTTCTTCTTACCCATGGGCAAGGGATATTGTTGCATTTTCTTTTATCCTCTTTGCTCTTTTTTTCCGGAGTACTTAATTTCAATATATAGATCTTTTACTTGCTAGATTGATTTCTAGGTATGTCACTTTTTTCGATGTTATAATGAAAGGTGTTGATTGCCTAATTTCTCTCTCAGTGCCTTTGTTGTTTGTACACAGGAATGCTATTGATTTTTTCTAACTTTTTTTTCTTGTATTTTTTAGTAAAGATCTACATGGTCTACAGGGTCTCACTATGTAGATCCGACTTGTAGTGATTTGCCTGGGTTCAGTCTCCCAAAGAGCTGGGATTACAGGTGCGCGCCACACGCCCATTCTTAGTGGCGGTCTTAGCATGCTGTCTCAGGGTGCCTCTCAGCGCACCCCGGGGGGTGCGGCCAGCATGGACCGGGGATGGAGCCCTGGCCCCTGTGTCTGTCTAAGCAGGCGTTTTAATCCGCTATTGATTTTTGAGTGTCCACTTTGTATCCAGCTACACTACTGAATTTGCATATTAAAGCTAGAGGTCTTTCAGTTGAGTTTTTGGGTTTTCCTATGTAAAGTATTATGCAGCTGCATATAATGCTAAATTAACTTCTTTATTTCTGATCTTTGTTGCTTTTATTCCTTTTTCTTGTGTAATTGCTCTGGCTAATATTTTCAGAACTGTATTAAATAGAAAGTGAGGTAGTGGACATCTTTTTCTTGTTCCTGATTTTCAAGTGAAAGTTTTTAGCTTTATGCATTTATTATGATGTTGGCTATTGGTTTGTCATAGATGGCCTTTATCAGATTGCAATAAAGACTTTCTATGCCAATTTTCTGTAGGGTTTATTTTTAATAATTGGGTTGTTAGGCTTTGTCAAGATGCACACACCAATGTTTACAGCAGCATAATTCATAATAGCTGAATCTTGGAAGAAGCCTGTATGTCCCTCAACAGACAAATAGATAAATAGTTGTGATATTTATACACAACAAAATACTACTCTGTGCAAGGAAAAATAAATTTGAGTTAGTTGTAAGAAAATGGGTTCACCTTGATAAGGGATTGTTAAATTAAAAAATCAGACCTACAAGATTAAATACCTTATGATCTCGCTCATGTGAAAAATTATAAGTATAAATAAAGGAAAGAGAAAAATAAAAGATAGAGGAAAAAAACAGGGAAATGGATCTACTGCAAATAGAAGAAGGACCAAGAAATGGAGGGAAGAGGAAAAGGGGAGGAGAAGCAGAGGGGATCAGGAAAGAGAAGTAAGATATGTAATATGCATGTACTAAATACCACAATGGGAGTAGTTATTAGTATTGGGAATCTGTAGTAATAAAAATATTTAAGTATATAAATTTCAGATAATGTTCCATAGAGACTCTTTCCAATAAATGGCTAGTTGTGTTATGCAGCAGGATATATTAAATAGAGCTGCAGACATTATTAGAATAAACAAAACTAGGCTTCATGACAACCCAGGATATTTTCCTTTACTATTAAAAACATTTTTAAAAGAATACACGCTATCAAAGATAAAACAATGTCATTGCCTATGGCATTTCTTGTTTAATGTTTTGGTAACTGCTCAGCGGTAAAGAGTAAACTTTAATGAACAGTGGCTAAATTAATTGGAACCATAACAATAGGGATTTGGGATTAATTATTCTTGTTATTCTGCAGATAATGGAACCTGAGGCTGAAAGGGATAGCCTCAGGATCACAGAGCTTCTTTGTAGCAGAGCTTGGACCTGAACCTGTCTTCTGATTCCTAATCTCGATCTTTTACTCCTTCGCCAGGTAGGTCTCGTATGGTGAAGAGGCAGACACCCAAACTGAGAGACCCATTCAGTTAGTAAAGCAAATGACATCCGCAATATTTCCCATGGTCTACACTTATTCAGCTTGGTATCATTCATCTAAGGCCCAGAGTAGCAGCTGGATACATCCTAGTGTCTCTAGATCCAATATGCATTATTTCAGCAAATGCTGTCATCACTCACACTGTCGGCCAAGGACCTTGAGCAGCACTTCTCTTCCTCTTCCCAGAACCAGCCATTCAGCTCCTTCACAGCATTTCTTGAATCATTCTTACTTCCTTTCCACCATCTCCTCCCTAGAGAAAACCACCATCCTCTCTCCAGTATTGTTCCAGCATCTAACAAGTCTCCCCTCGTCTCTCTTTGCCCCTCTCCCACCTTCTTGCTCAGTCATTCTTTACAGGTGCAAAAGCAACCGCTCTCATTTCCAATCTACTCCTGCGGTGATCTCCATCAGTGATCCTCATTGCCCTCGATAGAAAACCTAGAGTCCCTTCACTGGAACTAAAATGTTCTGCAAAAATTAGTCATCGATTATCTTCTCAGCTTCTCTTGTTTCTTCATTCTCTCCCAGCCTGCTCTTCCCCTCCTGAGTCTGGGCTCTGCCCATACTAAACTTGGACTTTTGAAAAAGTCTATTAATGCCTCATACATCTGGGTCTTTGTACATGAGTCTTGAATACTTTATCCTTATATGTTTTTAATATTTATTTTATCTATTTTTAAATTTTTAAAAATTGTTTATTTATTTATTTGGTACAGGGCCTTGCTGCACAGCTCAGACTTGTAGTGATCCTGCTGTCTCAGCCTCCTCAGCACTGGGACTACAGGGGTTCACAGCCATGCTGGGTTTTGGTGGCCAGCAAGCCCAGGGTTCTGGAGCCTGCATGACATGTGGTACTGGGGATCAAACCTGGGTCATTGCTCTTGTCAGGCAGGTGCTTAGATTGCAAAACTATCTCCCCAGCCCTTACTTCATTTTTTGACACAGGGTCTCACTACAGTTAGGACTCACAGTGTCCCTCCTGTTTCTACTTCCCCAGCGCTGGGATTACAGGCACGGACCACCACTCCTGGTTCCAGTCAGCACTGCATACAGTGCCTGGGGTTCAAACTCAGAACCTTGTGCTTGCCAGGCAGGCACTTATGTTGCTGAGCTGTCTCCCCAGCCCATTTATTCTTATAACTTCACCTGGTTAATTTTTAGTTATTCTTTAGGGCTTTGTTTAGATATTATTTTTCCCAAAAAATTCTCCCTCACCACTCAGCCCCTCCACATATCTGGATAAAGTACTCTTCTTTATTCCAATATTTTGACCATATTACAGAACTCACCATTCCTTTTTGTGATTGGATATCTGTTACTACCTTGGTTATTCTATTCTTTCCATAGGGGCTGAAAATCGTGCTCTAATTCCATGCAGAGTTTCCACTGTTTATTTTTAACCATAAACATAAATAGCTGGTAAATGAATACTTTTTTATTTTCTCAAATTCCTTATGGATGGAAGAGAGGGTGAGTTGAATTGAAGATGAGTGAGAAATGTTATGGATAGACTACTCAGGAAAGGAGCTAGGGCGGAGACAGCACGTGATTTGCTGCTCTTCTTGTATTTGTAACAAGAATAGAGTTCAGGATTAAGGGCCAGCTTGCCATTCTAACATGTAAGATTTTGAAATCAGGAGAATCTCTGCAGCAACTTCATTCTATGTTAATGACTCATTTATTTTATGTGTTTATAGTTTTCATAATATGAAAATTAAGAAATTTACTCCTTTACCTATTGTTCCAGAAAATTACCATTTTTGTCAAGGCCAAATGCTTAGACAATTTGTCAAATAGTTACTGGTAAACTTGGGCAGAAGGGAAGAAAAATAATTAATCAAATGATTTTCTAAGGATGGGGGTATTGTAAGTGTTTGGTGGTCACAGGACTTTGGTTGAGAGGGAGACCTTAACGTGGAGTTGTAGTCATTTGCTATTAAGCAATGGAATAATAATCCATATTATGTGGTTATTTTTGGTGCTCATCTGTGTGCATTTTAATAAATTAAAACAAAATTGGTGTATGGTAATATATATACCATATATATGGTGTTATATATGGTATATATATATATATATATTTAAATCTCTTACTATATTTTTGAAGTTCTGAAAATAAACCAGGTTCACTGCTGAAATGGGTTATTGCCTGAAAATCATATCTTAGTTTGTTCCCTTAGAAATTTCTTGAAGATATTTTCTGATGATAAAACCAAGGTCTTAAATATATTTTAGATGATCAAGTACAAGTTCCCTGGGTTTCTGCACATGTCATAACTTAAACAAGTTAACCAGCTTTATATATAAGTCTACAGACTGTGTTCTAGATACCATAGCTGTATAATTATTTTTCTAGCTTTTACAAGTTTTTTTTTCTTCACAAGTAAAATTTGTCATTATCAGAAAAGTTTCTTTGAGTCCAGCTAGTCCCCAAGGGACCTGTTCTCTTCATGTTCCAGCCAATGCTTGTTTGTAGAATAAAAAAGATTTTCTTTTAAGACAGGGGACAAACCCAGCTACAGTGGTTGAGAAACTATTTGTTTGAGAGGGGAAAAAAAAAAAACAACCCAATGCAATCTCTCTTTGCCCTGTAGGTTGGACCCCCAGTGTATTTGATTCATAGTTTGGTCTTTCACTCTGGTGACTTACTGCATTTTTCATAATTTGTCTGCTGTTGTCAAGAAAGATCATTATCTTCTCCTAGAGCCTACCAAGTACCTCTGCAAGCCAACGGATTTAGAAAAGTAGACTAATCCAGTGATTCAGTTCATTCAGTCACCAAACGCTCCCTAATACAAGGCATGGTGCCCGGTGTCTTCAGGAAGAAGCAAGATGATCCTGGACAAGGAAATCAGAAGTTATAAACAAATCAGAGAAAGGTACACAAATAAAATTTGAAGATACAAACCTTCTATTGAACTTTTATGAAAGAAACATGTTTGCAGATAAAACCAACTATGTGAGTGTTTATATCAAGTAAATGAAAATGAATATTTTTATTAATACTCTGTTTTCTATCAGAAAACAGATACTGTGATAGATAAATCTTTTTGATAGCTTGCTTCAGAGAAAGCAAGATTGCCGTGCCAGTCTCTAATGTAATATGGACAAAAGAATTTCTAGACACTCAAGTTCCTAAGGATTGGCTAAACTAGGACTCTAGCATAAGAGTGTCTATGGGGTGGTACGTTTTGATTTAGGGTTGTTGTGTAATGTCTTAAGAGGACAGAAATGAAAGCTGCTGCATTGCCTCCAAGAACTAAAAAATAGTCATTCTTCCTTTTTCTTTTTACAAAATACAAAGTGGATTTTAGTACTTTTTGGTATCTCATTTTCATCTTATTTTGTTTCAAATTTATTATTTTTGGAATGCTATGCTATTTTTAAGAATTTACTGAGGTTCTTAACAGGCTATGTCCTTATTGTCTTCCAACTAAATTATTTAGATAAAGAAAATACTATACGGGTTATATATCTAAATCTACATAGAATTCTAAACTTATTCTAAGCCTACTGTGTATGTATTTATTCATATATTTATACATTTATACTTGGTATGAAATTCACAATCATGGGCATTTTTAAACCATAGAATTGTCCTTTGTGTGCAGATTTCCAGGAGATGAAGTACAAAAATTTCTTAACAAACTGTGCCTTTGAGCTCTTTTTAAATACAACCTCAAAACTGTACTCACTTTGTAGGGAAGCAGATCGTCTCTGGATTATTTAAGGTTGGTAATAACACCCATAGTAGTGGGAATATGGAGCCTAGTTTGTCATGATGACCTCCTTGTGGCAAAATATATTTCTCCAACTCTGAGATTTGGACTTAATTTTGTACTTCAGTGGTTCACAGAGAGGACAACACGCTTCATGGAATGGCTAATGATTTAGCCAGGGTCCCAGACTGAGAGGTGTGGCGCTGACAATGTGCCTCTGACAACTGTTGATCCCAGGGGGAAAAGAAACAGTGGAACAGATCTAAATCTAACCTGCAGCCTGTAGCTTCAAGCCTATAGTCCAACCTCGCTCAGCCAGGTAACAGCCAGCCTGCAGTTAATGAATATGAGAATGGTGGTTTTTTTTTTCAAAAATTTTCTTATTGGATACAGGGTCTCACTATGCAGTTCAGACTTTCAGTGATCCTCCTGTTTCAGCCTCCCTAGTGCTGGGATTAGAGGTAAGCATCACCACACCCAGGGCTCTGTGGCTGGTGCAGCACGCATGACTGGTGATCAACCCGGTTCTTGTGCTTGCCAGGTAGGTGCTTAGATTGTTGAGCTATCTCCCCAGCCCAGAGAATAAATGATTACGTCTACAATTTTTGGATGTTTTATTATTCAGTATTATCAGGTCAATAACTGATAAAATACATGTTATCACCAGAGTTTTTTCCAATTCCATTCAACATACATAAGTATAAAAATTTCTAAAATACTTATTTTCACAAATGTCTTTAATAGTGTTTGCAATGTAACTTGAATATAGAAACCTTAATCAACTAAAACTGTCATTTTTCTGTATTGGAAAAATTAACTGGGTAAAATGCCTATTTTGAGTGACTTCTAGACATAATATACATTACTTTCTCTCTCTAAAAGATATAAATGCTGACCATAAATTGTATAGTTGGAATTTGGAAATTTGATTCTTACAGGGATTCTGAGAAATAGAAAGCGAATTATGTGTGAAGCTAGAAGTTTTCAGAAATACTATGCTGCTTTTAAAATTTCCTCCTTGGGTTTCAGTAAACTTTTCACTCATAAGCTGTCTAATTTTCTCAGTAGAAAAAAAAAATTCGTATCACAAAGAATGCAAGTGTGAGGAGCAGTTAGTTCCAAGCTGCCTGCTGTTTTTCAGCTAGGATTGTGCGCAGTTTATGTCAAAACACTTCAGCAAAGAAATACAAATACAGACTAATGTTTGACTTCTTTTGTTGTATTGAACTGGAGCCAGCAAAAGTATTTATATATAAATCCACTTGTGAAATACATAACCCTCGCAATGTGACTTATATGTTTAAGGCTTAAAGAGAATTCAGGTTGATTGACAGCAACTACTGCTCTCGCAATGTGAAAGTGTATGACTGTGCTTATGTGGAAACTTTTAAAGTCACTCTTCCCAGCGAGGGATGTTTACCTTCTGATTAAGTGCAACTGCATTAGCAACGAACAGTCATGTGCCCTACTATGTGTACTGTAAAGCATAAGCCTGCAATATACCCATTTTCATTCTTCTGTCTATAAACTTGAAGGAAACAAATCCCCTCAAGCTCCAAGTGCATGCCTAAAATATCTACTTAGACATCGCCTGGGGGCAAAATAGATGGCTTTGCTGTTTTAAACACTTGAACATAATGTAGGTATAAAAGAGAGCGTTGTCATATGGAGTCAGATATTTTCCTTCTCTTTTGAACAGTAATACCTTCAAAACCCTGCTTCTCCTGTTTAATTCTGGGAGGAACTGAGAGATGCTTTTTAAAAACCTATGGTTTAGATGAGCGCTGGTGGATGGAAGGAGCGGAAAAAGCGTTGGCACATTGAGTATCTGAGAGGCCGTGTAGGAATGTCATGTCTCCATTTTTCAAAAGCTGCATTCTCTTATTTTGTTGAACTTTAGCACCTTGTTTAAATTTTTATTGCATTCTCACACAGTGTTATGCATAAGTATATAAGAAATGCCATAACAGATTAGGCCAATGGTCCATCTTGCCTGCCTCTGCGGGCTGTTTTGTGGGGAGCCAAGGTTGTCTTTCTTGTCGTTACTCTGAAAACATTAGGGATCGGCTGCACACAGCCCTTATGCTCCCTTAATATTCCATTAGAGATCGGCATCTGAGAATTTTCCTAAGCCTTTTAAAATTTATTTATAGTTTCACCTTTTGTGATACTTTTGGGACATAAGATCACGGGACAATTTGTATTAAAAATGCCTTCTTCAAGTTTCCAGAACGAGATTCTAAGGCCTAGTATTTTGTGATTTGTTTACAAAACTCATTTTCTTGATTTCTTAGAATTTAGTTATATATAGTTGGCTGCTTCTGAAGTGGCTCCTTGTGTTCTCCAAATCCTGGCCTAGAAATTTACTTCTTATAAATAGAATATGGAAAAGTGATGAAATGTCAGATGCAAGATGAGGTTATAAAAGTTTGTAACTTTCATCTTGCCTGATCTCTCTGTTTTCATGTGCTTGCTTTGAAGAAGCAAAGAATCCTCGTGAGAGTTCCCCTGAAGTGGGTCCATGTGGCAAAGACCCGAGGGCAGCGTTGGGGCCACAGCCTCTGGACCTGGATGCTGCCAGTAGTCATGTAAAGCTTGGAAGCGGATCATTCCCCTCTGAACCTTCAGGTGAGGAAATAGACCCACCTGAAGGGGATTTGGGACTGCCGGGGACCATTGCAGAAGCGGTCTACTGCAGAAATAAACAAGGACTGTGAAGATCCTTGTCTCATTTTCCTTTGATAATATCTTTGAGCTAAACCTGACATCAGACTTCAATAGTTTGCCATGTTGGTTGTCTGAAACTATTTTGATCTTTTCAATTCTAAGATGCAGTCTCCCTCGCTGAGAATGTATGTTTAAAAAAGGAAGTTAAGCACGATCCTAGCACGGTTTGAGATGGTGAACATGCCACTTGGTTATTTCTAGTAGACCACCTTAAAACAAGAACTGTTTATTTAGCTCCTGATTGTACGTGTTGGCAGTTTAGCCGGCTCAGCTGGGTAGTTCTAATCTCAGCTGCACTCCTTTATGTATCTGCCATCAGCTGCTGGTCAGCTCGCAGGCTTTGCTGATCTAGGATGGATGCTCGCGCAGCTCTAGGCCTCAGCTGGGATTAATCAGCCGACTCAATTGTGTTCTGTGTGATGACGGTCCAGCAGGCTATCCCAGGCCTGTCCACATGGCCATGGCAGGGGCCCAAGAAAATGAACAGAAGCGAGGCCTCTGGAGTCCTAGGCAGAGAACCGACGCATCTGTCACTCTCACCGCACTCCATTGGCTAACTCAAGTCACAAGGCCAGCCTCGACCCACGAGGTAGGGAAGCAGATTCGCCATCTTGCTGAGAAGAAACGCAAAGTCAGTTGCACAGAATACAGAGACGCAGAGAGTGCATAACGGTGGGTATTTTTGCAGTCCACCAGTGGCCATGATTTAACGTGGGTCTCTTCCCACCACAACACTGAACGTTGTCATGTGCAGTGGGGCCAACTGCTACCAGGGCTCTACGGCCAGGATTGGGTTCTTATTCCAGTTTTACTTGTGTGATTCCATGCTTTGGGTTGCTTATCTGTACAAAGGGGCTATTGAAAGTCCACAGTCTATATAGTCTTGTGAATATTTAATGATTAATATATAAAAGAATTTTAGGCCTACTAAATGGTAAACAGTCATAGGCTATTATTATCAAGATAATAGTGTGTAACAATTATTTACTCTTAGGTTTGTTTCTCCTCTAGGCCTAGACTTTTTGATAGGGGTGGTTGTGATGCATTTAATCTTTGGTCAAAAATTATTGATTGTCAGTTACATGATGATCAATAGAGCTGGGAGATAAACCTCTACCTATGTTACTTTCAACACAATGTATTTTCATTTTAGGGTCTACCTTTCTTAAATTCTGATTTTGAACCTTTTTTATTTCTTTATGTTTTTGTTTTTATTGTTGCTTACACCTGGGACTTTTCACAGGTATTTTTGGTGATCTCAACTATATCCACTGATTGTCCTTGTGGGTACCTTTTTGGGCAATCTGGCCGGAAACATTCTAGGAGATTAATAAGGCTTTTTACTTTTGTCTCTGTATTTTCCAAGTTCTCTGAATTTGTGGTAGAAACAATGCATTTAAGGGGACTTTACATTCATTCAGCCAATGGTGGTGTCATCTAGTTTCCTCTTTTCCTGGTGAATGAGGATGGTGAGTACCTGAGTGTGTGAGCAGTGTGTCAGTCACTTTAGGTAGGCAGCGGAGCTCCTTGGTGCCTCAGGGTTTGTCACTTCCCAGTGAAGAATCATGCTAACTACCCTATTTATCTATATGGTCATGGTGCAAAGCAAATTAAAGAACAGGAACCAAAGAAATCAGAGAATGTCTTAACAATATCTATTAGGGAAACTATCAACAATTATTAAGGTAAAAGTAGCTAGTTCAATGGAGGTTAGAAATTGGCAAACATCCAATCAATTCTCAGGACTAATAGGATCTTGCATTGGGCTAAAGATTTTTGAAAAATATGCACATAATTTTACTGCATATTATGGCCCCATTCTTTTTTCAGCTTCCCCAACATTTTTCTCCTTCTTGAATCTAAATCAGTGCTGAACACGAAAGCTTCTATATGATGTAAAATTACTGTTGTAGTCACTATAAAATGTTGCATGTACTTCATTTCAGTAAGTACAATGTGTTCTGCTTGTTTTATTTTACTCTATTAGGTATGCAGCCTATTTGCCAGAGTGAGTTATCTCTTCTTAGAGGTTGGTTATATACATACTCTATTTTGTAAACAGAATTTCCATTAAAAATGAATTGCTTTTCCTTAGAGCTTATTGATGGGGCCAACACATAGCTAAATTTCTTTCCTGAGCCAAGATTTGTCACCTTGATCAAAAGTTGGCAAAAGGCAAGTTGTGAAAATTCAGAAGGCACAAATGGTGTGGGTGCCATGGAGGGTTTTCTTAAATCCACATTTGCCCTTGATTTTGTCTTTAAAGCAATTAGCCAGCAGTAACAAAGAACTAGCAGCTCCGTGCTATGATTCCTTGTGCTCTAATCTTGGCAATCACCAGAAACACTTCCCATCATTTAGAAAGACGTGTTCTTCTGACAGACAGTCTGGAAAAAAGTGTGCGTATACACATACAATGAGTCAAGAGTTGGAATGTGAAAACACGAGACCCTAAACAGTAAGCTAAAAATGTGATATCAGACATTTGGCAGAAAGATCATATTGTAAGCTTTCCGAAATCCAGCCCATGACACAAGCAGTCAGGCATGGCTGCGATCAGCAATCCCTCACTGATATGTCCAGAAAAGGAGGAAAGCAAGCAGTGTTGGTTTGGTGAGATTGTCTGAGGACTTCTGTTAAGTGTGCCAATAGGAAGTTTTTAAAAGGTATTATTTTCTGATTATAAAAAAAGTGCACGCTCATAATGTAAAAAATAAAACATACAGCCAGTTAGATGAAAGAATAGAATTGGGAGGAATTTGGGGTGACAGTTGAAATAACTAGTTGGTTGTTCTCATTTTTGAGTTTAGATATAGATTGTCAGTGGTTCAGAATATCTAGCTAGTTGAGGATTATAAAGGCCTTCCATGGCGAATAACATAAGATCATTTCTATGATCTCCAAGGAAATAAGAGAAATTTTTGGTTTAGTATTTGCCCCATTGTTCCAAGCTAATTAGCATTTACAGTATACCAAGCTTCATTTTTCATGGCATTTCCCACACAAACCCGCCTTCCCTCAGTTACTCAAAATGAAATAAATAACATTAGGAGAGAGGAGCAATATGGAATAGGTACAGTAAAAAGCGAATGTTCTGCGATGAGTTCAGGAGGTTTGTCTTCACAGAAATGGGGGGGGTGGGGTGAAGATCAGCGAGCCTTGGGCTGAACATTCTGATTTGCACGCAAAAAGAAACCCCTTTTTTTTTTTAAAAAAAAAAAAAATGTTGAACAGTAAATGATGAGTAGTTTTCTGGAACTGAGTAAAGCTGTGTGAAGTCAAGAGCAAGACTATAAAAGAAAGAGCCACGTGGGAACCAAGAAAAGAAAACCATCTTGGTAACTGTGCTCCTCATAAAAAGAGAAGTGAGTGAACAATAATGATTATTCACCAATGAGTGAGAGATTATTACGACCCAATCCATTAGGTTCGCAGCCAGAGGAGCACAGTGTGCCTGCCACCCAGGGCCTGGGGAGGTCAGGTCACGAGTGGGGGAGGTGCAGCACTCATTAGTGGGAAAGCCTCATGGCGCAGGCCCAGTGGCCCATCTACCTGCACCCAGTGTGGCCTGCCACTCACCAGTGCTTAACCAGAGGAGAAGAAACCAAAGGCTCTAAAAGTAAGTGTTCTTTTCTGTTCTGGTGCCTTCCTGAGCTTTTGCAGAAGTGATTTTATTTTTTAAAATTTTATTTATTTATCTGTTTATTCATTTTGCATTACCAGGGATTGAACTCAGGATCTTGTGCTTGCCAGGCAGTCACTTATTCAACTGAGCTATCTCCCTGGCCCAGAAGTGATTTTATATTTGTACTCATATGCATCTTTCTGTGTATGTTACAGAGGTCCACGAAGTGTTTTGCCTCTTGTTGGCTGCTATTAGTATCAATAAAGGGTTTTATTCATATAACAGCTATGTTAATAATAATAGTAATAATGGCAGGAAGTAATAGCTTTCATTAGGGAGGATCACTGTACAAACATTCTGATTCTTCACAAGGGTTATTGCATTTCATCCTAATTCAGTGCTACGAGGTATTTACTATCATTACTCTCAGTTGATTGGCGAGGAGACTGAAGTCTGCAATGGTCTCGCAGCTTGTCCTATGTCATAACTGAAAATGGTGGCAAGGCTATGAGGTGAACCTCTGCAGTTTGATTCCAGGCCCCACATTCTGGTGTCTACCAAAGAAAGAAATAATGAACTTTTTTTGTGTGTGCCTTTTATACTCCTCAGTTGGTACTAAGTATTCTATGTACAGCATCTCATTTAATTATTATAAAGCAGAAGAGGCAGGTACCACTATGATGCCTGTATCACAAACAAATGACAGGAGTATGAAGCTTTTCAGGACATAACTTACCTATGCCCTGTGAGGCAGTCAGCCTGCTTCCCTGCGTATGTGAGACCTTAGCGACCCCAGAATCAGCATCGGGAAGTTTTGTTCTATATTGCCCATTCATACACTTTGTACTTAGAAGTTAAAAAATATTTTGAAAAAGGTCAACTTTCTGAATCAATTTATTTTTCTTTAAAAAAAAAAAACCCAAGACTTTGACTTAGGATCTATATTCTTTAAAAACAAACAAACAAAAAAACCCTCATTGGGCTGCAGGAGAAAAGACTTCACTGGATGACAAGCTTATAAAAAATCTCACTCCTGAGAAGAAGTGAACCTCTCCACACTTTCATGCTTCCCTTGTGAACACAAACCAAAAGCGTACTAAATTTTGCTACTTGGTACTTGACAATGACCACTGCTTAATGCTTTTGAGGCATGTTAGAACCCCCACAGCGCCTCTAAATTGTGGAGGAGTACTCCTTGGGGAGAAATGTCTTTCTGACCCCAGCTTGCAATCAATTAACACCATGAAGCATGGGAATTTATAGCTTTTACTTTTATTTTCTCAGTCAGGGAGAACCTGGAAAGTGCCAGTGCTGGAACAGAGTGAGGGATGTGGGGCGATCTGTGAATCCATAGATCTCTTGACCTTTGTTGGAAGGTCATCAATGAGTGAGGACCGTTTGAACAATCCCAAGTAAACGTGGTGATGCACTGTGGCTTTTTTTTTTTTTTTAAACAAACTTCCGATGTCTAACTTTTTAATTCTTGCCATAACACCAGCTGGCTCGTAATTAACCGCTGGCATCATCAATATCTCGTCAAAGTTAATGAGTTTTTAACATAATTTTTAACTGCTCTGAAGAGGTTACAGAATTAAAAGAACAAGAATAATGTATATATTTATTCACAGACAAACAGAGAGATGAAAGATAAGGAACCAGCTTGAAGGCCGCTAGGGGAAGAATTTGAGATGACTCCCTGGGTCTTACCAGCATACCCAGTGGTCAAGGTGGACGGGTTTACAGACCTGGGTCATTTCACTGAACCTATGAACTTGCTGAAACTAACGTTACCCTTTATTTCCAATTGCTCAGGCCTAACAGCAATTCAAATGCTAAGGAGATCAGATGCTTAAGATCTCTCTGTTCCTCTGGCAGGGAGTTCATTGAAACATGCAATATGTTGGCTTTCTTAGTGTAGTATTCACACAGGGGGGCACGGGCTTCCTATTGCCTTCCTTCATTTTGCTGCTGTAGCTTGCCCACCAGACTCCGCCCACCCCTCCCTACTGCTGGGGGTCCAATGAAGGGCCGGAGGCAAGCTGAACATGAGCTGCTCCCCATTCTGTTTTTTATTTCCATTTCTTTTTATTTCCTTCATAATCATTTTAGGATAGTTTTTCAATGAATTATGTATATCTATGGATTTTTAATGCACACATCTAATATTGTGCTATGGATCTCATTCTGTTTTTTCTTTTACATTCAACAATATATTTTGATGTATGTGGCTTTGTATATGTCTGCCTGTTGATTCTAGCTGTTGCATAATATTCCCCATTGGATTTAAGCATCTCCTGGTGTTGGCCAGTTACAGTACTTCCAATTTCTACAGCATTCTGTCATGAATATTTTTCATTTATGTGCCTTTATTGACCTATATGGAGATTTCTCAGGAACAATCCCAAGAGCTGGTCAACTGGGTCATAAGACTGAGTAAACTTAATTTGATTGCATATGCAGGTACATAATTTTCCAGCAGTGCTGCATATTTGGTTTGATCCCTGCATGGGAATTTCTGTCGCTGCACATTACCAGCATTTATCATTATCCTAGGTTCTAAGTTTTACCAGTCTAACGGTGTAAGGTGATAGCTCATAAATTCACCTTTCTCTAATTATTGATTAGTTTGAGCTTCTTAAGTGTTTACCAGACTTTTTCCCCCAATAATGAACTATTTTGATCTCTTCTCTGTTTTTTATTTCCTATTTGAGTTTGCAAAAATTTTCATGGTGTAAGAGCTTTTTCCCCCATCTTTTTCATTCTAAACTATGTTCCACATATTTGTTGCTTCATAGCTTTAGACAAGGCAATCATAATCTGTTAGAGTGTCTACTAACTTTGTCCATAATTTTCTTCTTGGAATGGGTACCCTTAATTTTGGTGCAATTAATCAATTTTGGCCTGGTAGTTTGTGCTTCAGAGTTAAGAAGTCTTTCCCTGTCTTTAGAGCCTAAATATTTTCTCTGACATTATCAAGTCTGTACTTCTGTCTTTCATGTCTAGAACGTTAATCCACCTGACAGCTACTATGATATGGTATTCAGTATGGATCTAGTTGAATTTCTTTTGTGTGTAATGAGGTAATTTTGCAAGATCATTTATGATAATAGCTGCCTTTTTCCCACAGATTTTTGTTGCACAAATAAATTCTCTTAAATAGGCCTGTTGGTCTGTTCTTTCACCAGCACCATACAATTTTCAACTGGAGTTCTGTGTTTTTGCATATAGTCTTAATTAATATTTGATAAGGCCAATATCTCCTGTTATATTTTTCTTCATTTTTTTTACTTTATTAAAATACTGAGTTTATTTCACGTGTGTATTTGTCTCCCTACCATCTCCATGTCTGACCACCACTACTCCTATGTCTTATCGTAATATTCCATACATACTTAAAACCAAGTAAAGGCTAGAGTTCCATCTTTAAAAACTACACGGGCATTTCAGACAGCACATTCTTGGCAATAGGGCCTGGACAACATTTATCAAACACGGTAAGGAAAGTTCTCCCTTTGCATTATAAAAAGGGTAGCCAGAGAGCAACTGTTATAGAAATGAAAGAAGATAGAAAACGTTAACAAACTGTTTTCTAAAAGAGACTTCTTCTACTGCCAGAGAGCTTGAATAGCCTCCTAGTCAGTCATCCGGAGGCAGTTCTTCACATAATTGATGAATTTGGCTTCCACTTTGGGAAGAACCACCTTTCTCTATACTTGTACTTTTGCTTTAATATCTTCTACAGAACTAGGTCCTTTTGGTGTTTTAGGAGATTTCCTGTTTCTTGAAGGATTCCTTCCCTTTTGATCTTTGTGTTGATGGTTTTGAGTCTTTTCTATTCTGGTTTGATTTCTGTGCATTTTTGGCTGGAGTATCTCATATTGATTTCTTCACTGGAGCTTTCTCTTTGGTTTCTTCATCATTGTCATCGTCATCGTCATCATCATCCTCATCCTTGTCCTCATCGTCCTTGTTGTCTTTATCAGCAGCGAGTTTAATTGGACTGCCTTCATCATTCATAGCCTCTGCTTCAACAATGTGCAATTCATCCTTTCCACCAGCCCCTAAACTGACCATTCTTAATGACAGCTGGACTCATTTTCATCATTATCCACCTTAAAGTGGTAATCTTCATTGGCCTTTAGTTCACAACTGAAGAGATAGTTCTGGGGCCTCAGGGGGCTTATGTCCATATCCATCAAATCTTCCATGGAGTGGTGGGACTCACTTAGGTGGGAGAGAACGTGGACAGAAGTGAATGAGTACTGCTTCACAGAACAGATGTGCAGGATGGAATCAGGCCAGGGTCTTCATTTTCAAAGACAGCTATTAATGAATGTTTTTAAATTTAAATTTTAGAATATTAATTGGATTTACATTTGGGCAAAATTGGCATTTTACTTGGTAAGTTATCCTATTCAAGAGCATAAATTGATTCTTGCTTTATTTTGATCTTTTAGATACTTCAATGTAACTATATATTTTAATCTGCTGAGGTCTTCTATATTTGTTAATTATCTTTTTCATGAACAATTCATATTTTTTCAATAGTGTAAGTTCAGTCCTTTGGAAGGAGGATGCATTATTCATTGTTGTTTGGAAGTACCAATGGGCAAGCAAGATAGCTCAGCAGACTAAGTGCCTGCTTAGGCAAGCGCAGTGACCAGGGTTCCATCCCTGGTCCTGTATGCCCTGCCTGACCGGCCCCCAGGGTGTGCTGAGGCAGTGATGGAGTCTGAGTGTGGCGGTTCACGACTGTAATCCCAGCACTGGGGTAGCTGAAAACAGGAGGATCATGAGTTTAATCTGTGTAGTGAGACTCTGTACCAAACACACAAATGAGAATAAATAAATAAATAAATAGTGCCAGGCTGATGTTGAATGAACTGTAAAAGAGTCCTCTGACACCTTCACTAAAAACATAAGTTTAAGTCCTTCGAGACTTTGATTTGGTTGATTCAAGTGGAATTAAATTTTGAGTCTTTAATGATTCTCATAGTATTCTGATGGGCACCACTAACATGATTTTACATTAAACATTGATTTCAAGAGTGTTAAAAGAGATTTTTCTCTCCATTTGAAAGACTGCTCAAGGAAAAGGTTATTCTGAGATTAGAAGGAATCACAAATCAAAAGTAGCAATTATAAATATAGGGCCAGCATGAGTTCAAGGCCAGCTTAAAGTACACAGCGAGACTCTATCTCAAAAACACAAAAACCAAACAAAACAGTGAGCTTCATCACAAATTTACTATACCTTTTTATCTGTAGTGCCTTAGATCAAAGCATGCCAGGTACTGTCGGAACAGCATTTTAAAGAATATTTATTAAATTAGTTCAGGACAACTCTGTAACATGCAACTTAGTTTTTTGAAGCTCAACTAACAAAATATGGTGACTATAATTGCAGTGATGACCACTAGATGGCTAGCCAATTGAGGATTCAGTTGCGAGATGAAAATTCTCTGCTCTTAGCTAGAGTGTGATTGTGTAACATCTTCCTTAATGCCAAATAAACAAGGAAACTGTTGTGTCTTTCAGGAGCAAACGAGCAACAAGGAAGATAGATAGTTATGTAGAAGTGCATAATTATATGTTTTAGCTGTCCTAAAACTATATAAACTGTAGTCTATAAGCCCTTAAGTGTCATTTAGAGAAAGGTGGTTCACGTGCTTGTCCACTTATTCACTTGATCTAACATATTTTATAGGGGCGTAGTAAAGACCTTGTTGATGTAACAACACTATTTCATGAAGGAATTTAAGGTGGTCTTCAAGGGACTGCAAGAATGAACCAAGAATCTGAGCCTTACATCACTTTGGCTAATAGTTCTTCTGAGATATATTCTTCTTGTCCTAAAAGTATTTATGAACTTGTCTCCAAGCGCTGCTGCTTGTGTCATACCCATACAATTTAATCTCCAAAGGTTAGAAAACACACTGTATGTGGATTTTCATGAGCACCCTTTGTTCACTGAAAGACTAAATGCTGTTGGTTTTCTCACGGTCAAGTCACTATGATGGCCTTGTTTTTGCTGCTTGCCATCATCTTTTCTTTACAGTCATTGTATTGCCGCCTCATATTTACTTTTTAATCAGGGTAACCTCCTACGTGCGAAGAAGATGTCACAGTTGATGAGTTTCATGGAAATGGAATGTGTCCCTTGAGAGAAATTCCAAGCTAAACTCTTGATATAAAATTTTAAAACAAAAAGTGCCACACTGATACCTCTACTGGAATGACAAAGTATCTTTTACAAACCTTTACGGAACACTTTGCTCGGTCTCTCCCCATCCAGGGACATTGTGGTGGGAGAGAACTATACACTTCTTGGTACTGATATATAATTAATCCAGAGTATCCATGGATTCTGCAGCCTCAGATTCAACCAATGATGGGTCAGAAATATTTGGAAAACTGTAGTGGACAGGAGCAGACTGTGTCGTTATTATTATTCCTCAAGCAATATAATATAGTAACTATTTGCATAAGTTTTACATTGTGTTAGGTATTATAAGTAATCTAGATATGAATTAAACTATATATAAATATTATGCCATTTTTATTTGATTTTATTTAGGAAATCACCACTTTTAAGCCAATATCAGCAACATAGAGCATTTCACTAATATTTTTGAATTTAAAACCATGATTTAAAATTATTTTGCTATCTGTGTCCTCTGATAGCTCTGTGAAATATGTATTATTATTATTAGTTTTTTATGTATTAGTGCAGGGTATAGAGGGTCTCAAGAAGTAGATTGGACTCATAGTGATCTTCCTGTTTTCAGCTTCCCAAACACTGGGATTACAGGCGAGCATTACCATGCCATCTCATTCACCCTCTCAGTGTACCCTGGGGCTGGGGTCAGCACGGCTTATGGTGCTGGGGATCCAATCTCGGCGCCTGAGCTCTGCCTAAGCAGGTGCCTTAGTCTGCTGAGCTATTTGGCCAACCCTGAAGTGCTATTAGTTCATTGCACAGTTCAGAAAACTTGGCTAAGGAAATAGTGAATCTACGTTACAATTGGATCGGCTTACTCCAAATGTCTCCAATACTATTAACCTGACTGATAAAATACGTTCACTTTTCCTGATCCTATTTTTCTTATTTAGGAATTGCAAATGGGGTCATCAAACTTTCTACCAAGAGCCAGATAGTAAACATCGCAGGCTTTGTGAGCCAGGCAGACCCTGCCCCAACTACACAGCTCAACCGTCGTCATGAGAAGCAGCTACGGCCAGCGCTGGAGTGGACAGGTATGGCTGTGCTCTGAAGCAAGTGCCAATCCAGGCTGGCCAGATTTGGTCCAGGATCTATGGTCTGCTGACATTGGGCTTACAGTCGTGACACAGAAGAGATGGAGTAGGAAGGTTGGGAGCGTTTTGGTGTTGGTGTTCTACGTGCGCACCTCACTCATTTCTGTATGGAGATGCCTCACACGTTTTTTACTGCAGGTTTTGTGGCAGGGATTGTATTGCAAAATACAATCACACTACAAAATTCTCTAAATGTCACATTTAAACATTTCTTCTCTCTCCCTGTGGCAGCTGTCACATCTTTCCCAGGCTCTCTCCCCTTTTCTGAGCGAGGCAGACCTTTCCTCTGGCAGCCTCTTGCCCCCTCCCTGTTTGAGCTTGCTTCCACTCTCAGCCTTAGCTCTGAGCCTGTTTGCGCTTTCTTCCTTGTGTGCATCCCCATCATCATCTTTCCTAAGAACATAAAAGGGATTCTGGGATCTGCTCTGCCTTGCAGGAAGGGGAGGCCATGGTTGTCAACTTCAGCATTTTCTCTGATAAATATTTGCAAAGTGCTTATTTAACCTTGTGTTTGGCACACAGTGAATGTTTACATAACACTAATCAATCTCTTACTATTAGCTATCTGATAAAAAAGTTGGAAAAGCTACAACCTTTCAGTATAGTGCTTTACAAAACAGTTCCCAAATACAAGACATCATTTGTTCTTAAAGCATCAAGACTGCACAAACCTCAATATAATCTGGTGGGCTCAGGCACCTTGGATTTAGGACTTAACTGCAGTGATGGTTGTTGTGTCCACTCAATGGTCTCTGGGCATAGTCTGTCCTGGTAAACTGTACCAGTTCCCTCATAGAAAAGCTTTACTTATTTTCTGCAACTCCAAGGCTAAATAAAGCACTTTGCTCAAAGATTTTGTGAATCAAAGAACAGATCCTCCAGTTGATGGAGACTCAACGGGACCTGCCTCATGAAGCTCTGTGTTTGCATTCACAATGAATAAAGAGCATCAAACATGTTTACAGTCAGTCATGTTGTAGAACAAGACTTGGTGGATAGCACTGCAAAAATATCTGATGTTAAAATTTCATCCCGTTTTTTATAGAGCTATCTTATGATAACAGATTATCACAATATTTTAAAGCAAACTGTCACGTGTGACAAATACTACAATGCGAGTCACTTTTGCATGTTTCAATCATTTTTAAAGCATTCTTCCATCCTGGCATTCATTTGCTCAAACAAACCTTTTCAAACTGCTTAGTATATGCCAGATGCCACATGGTAAGAAATAGTTTGTGCTGTTAAGGAGTATGGTCCGGTGGGAGGAACATTTTGTTGTAAAACCATCTTTAAGAGCGTATCTTCAGGATTAAAGTGTTCCTGAGTCTCTGAGGGCACAACAAGTTCAAGGCAGGCTTCATTGCTTCAAAACTATTTTGAGGTGGCTTACAGAGTACAAAAGCTAAAACCTGAATGGGGAGGAAACAGGGGCTAAGAAAAATCAGGAAATGAAATGTTAGCTGGAATTAAATATAAGGTTAGTGAACAAAATGAATGGCTTATGTTGTTCACTTATCGGAGAAAAACTACAGCCAGTGTACTTCAGTTTGTTAGCTGCTCGGGTGATAGTTCTGGTTGCAGTTCCTGTTACTTTGCGTCTTAGACACAGCTCGTCACTGTGATGCACATAGTATAAACCAGTCCCCAGTTGACAAACCATTCTGCCTCTGTACATCCTGCTTGCTCACTCCATCTAAGTCCTAGACCACTGGAGATCAGGGCTGATATTTTGGGAATGACCCCGATCAGTGTCAATTGACATCAATAAATCAGCCTCAAAAAAAAAAAAAAAAAAAGCTAAAAAGGGTCCTCTTGGTGGAAAACTTTGTTGGTTATATTCATGATTAGCCTGTTGATTTTATTACTTGCCTGGCAAGCACAAGGGCCTGAGTTCAATCACCGGTTCCACCAAAAAAAAAAAAAAAAAAAAAAAAAAGAGAGCGAGAGATAAACTGTAAGTTTGTCTTTGCATTTCCTAGTAGCCAAAGCAAACAAGAGGAAAATGTAATCTTTCTGATGGTCAAGGCATCCACAAGAAAAAAACAAATTATAGATTTCTTATGGGTACCTGGAGGAAGTACATTTCTTAGGTGTTCCCAGTGGACATCTTGTCCTCACTGTCATCATTCATCACTTGTCCTGTTGCTGAGCCATGATACTCAACACACAACTTAGAGCAGCAGATGTTTAACTTGGCTTAGGGTTTCAGGGGTTCAGTCCTACTGACTGGCTTGAAGGCAGAAGCATCTCAGTGGAGGACTGGGGCTGGAACTAGCTGCTTAGCTCATGGTGGAATAAAGCAAAAAGAAGGCAAGAGGGACTAGAGATAGCACTCAAGGTTGCACCTCCACGACCCACACAGGCACACCCCAAAGTGTGCTACACTCATCCCCGGGATAGCTCCCAGGCCAATCAAATTGACAAGCATAACCATCACCCATCCCCTGCATAAACCAACTAGTTCTCACTAAATGTTGTTTTTTCTATTTTCCTTCAAATAGGCCAGTGGAATAACTGCATAGCAAAAGGGAACAAAATCACAGGGTAGCATTCCAGAATAATGTTTCCTGCTTAATTAACATCTTTTGCTTAATCTAAGTATCAGCTTAGTGGTATCTAAAGTAATCAATATTCTGGTTATGTTTTGAGAAAACCTTTCAAGACCTTCATTTCTCTCAACTGAAAATTTCATTTCCCTTAACTGAGTAAATATGTAAGAGACTGTTTTAAACTAATAGAGATGAATAATCACCAGTTGGCAGAAACAACGTCCTCTTCCCTTCTTGTCTGTTGTCTTATGGGAAAAAAGTGAAGTCCATAAGAAAACAATGATAAGATATAGAAAAACAACTGCTTAGGCGGACGCGAATGGGTTGGATCCCAAGCGTGCTGTGCTGGTCCCACCCCCGGGGTGTGCTAAAACAGAGATTGAGACTGGGCATGGTGGTGTAGGCCTGTAATCCCAGCTCTTGGGAGGCTGAATACAGGCAGATCACTATGAGTCTGATCTACATAGTGAGACTAAAATACTATCTATATATCTATATATCTATATATCTATATCTATATCTATATATATCTTGGACTATACAACTTTTTGTTCTGCCATATCTAAGCATGTATCTTCCAATTTCCTCAGTGCCACTGACTCATATCTAGAGCAGTGACATTGCCCACTTCAAGGAACAGAAGAGGAAAGCTTAACCTTAGGCAAATTGGTTTGGTAAGAATTGGAAATACGGTTTTTATGTGTTTAATATTATTATGTCAAGATGGGTTCTAAAAATCAGTATTACTGAAAGTAGCCTTGTCCTTTTCCTACCGTTTAGGAGTTAAAGAACATTCTGCCTACCAGAGACCGTTTCTTATAAAGCATCATTTAATAAAATGCTTCCAGAATTCACCAGATGTAAGAGGTCTTAAGGCATCACCCATAGTGAAGATTTGTTGTTGTACTTCACTAAATCCCTGAAGTTTTGTGTTCTTTACAAAATTCATTTTGGTTCACTGAAGAAAATTTGAGTCATAGAAAATTATGAAAGACAATAAATGTCACTTGTAATAATTCCCCACCAGGAATACCTACTGTTGAAATTATACTCCTATTTAAAACTAGTATTTTTTTATGCATGCCTAGTCACATAATTGTGATTATATTTGATTCACTTGAATTTATATTATAATAATTTTTACTTTGTATTATTGGAAAGCTCTCATAAACATTATTTTTGGTGGCTATGTCACATTCTACTGGGTGGCTGTGAATTTATTGCATAAGTGCTTCATAAAGTTCATAGCTATTTTCTGTCATGAGTTCCCTTGACATTTGGAGATTTGGGGATGAGTGGTGGTATATCACCGACTCTTGCTCTTTTTCTCTGTAATCTTGGCTTAGTTGTTTACTTGGACTCAGGTCAGCATGACTCTTGTCCCAGACCCCAAATTTGAGAGGTACCACACTTTGAAATTTCCTCAGTCTTGTTTTAGTGCCTAGAGCCAACGAAAGCTAGTACTCATGGCTAGCTCCATGGGTTACAACTTGTGGGGTCACACAGAGCCTCATCCTGAGAAGCTGCTACTACCTTCAAATATCAGAGCATCTTTAAATAAGTACTACCTTTTTATTTTGTGCTGAACCTTGCAAATTATGTAACCAGTCTTGAGGATGGTGTCATCTAGGTTAGATGCTCTGAGTCCACAGAAAAAGCTGGTCTGTATATCTCCCTGATCATCTGACCCTATTGGAGATTGATCAGGTGCTCTGAGAAGCTCTATGACTTATGTCTATGAGATTATCTAGGAAACTACTTCTAGCAAGTAACCAGCAAAAATATTTCTTATACAGCACAGTGTGGCATTAGGTTAGGCCTGGCTACTGCATGCTGCTGAGACACTAATTGTGAGGGGCTCAATTTACATAGTCAGAGGCCCCTTATACTCAAGGACAAAAGCCCCACTCTGCTTGGACTTTCTATCCCTATTTCTCATCTTCTCATTCTCTGCATCATTTCCCCAGCTCTTATCCTGACACAATCTGTTTCAATTTTTGGCACAAATGGAGAATCCTGGAAAGTCTTAGGTTTGCTACAGAGCGGTGGTAAGGATGGCAGTCACAGGGTCACAGAAGAGTAGCGAGGGTCTCGTTGGTAGGGACTGTCCAAAAGCATGAGGCCTTGGTTGGGGCATTAGTTACCACAAGACTTGAAGAACATTAACAAGGGCTCTGCTATGAGTCAGCACTTATTTATAAACTCTTGTTAATGTCTCAATGCTATATTCCGAAGCTGAAATTTCCACAACTGCTGGTATGAATGGAGAAGTCACAGCATATGGCAAGAGGGATGAATTTTGGGAAGCTTAAAATTTCCCTTTTCTCAGAGGATCCTTAGCTGAGAAATCTTTTCCTTCATTTATTCTTGCCAGTTGGAGATCAGCTTGGCTCAGCTCAGCTTAACTCTTCTTACGAAGTTCTGGACTCTGAGGTTGGATGCTGGCTTCCCTAGTGGCTTGGAGCTGGGCACATTGTCTGTTTGTGGGGGCTGAGGGTAGCACAGCCAGCCTGGAAAAAGCATTAATACCCGGAGGTCCAGTTTTTATTCCTGACCTATATTTGGCATCTGAGTCCTGCTGTACTAATTCAAGACTCCCGATCCGGGGTTTTACTGTTATCTGCTACTTCCCTGACTTTGGTTCCTTGCCATTCCCAGAAGGCGAAATACAGTCAAGGAACATTTTCACATCAAAGAGTCAGCGATAGCTTCTTGGACATGTCCACTGCATGCCCCAGTGATTAGATAGGGCAGGAAACTCACGAGGTCAAAGTTCCTTGTGAAACATCATTCTTTCATCCATTAAAAATTCATGAAATCCTACCTAATTTGCTGGGAGTATTAAAGGAGCTAGAAAAAGAAATCAGTTTTTTTTTTTTTTTTTTGAAATTTGCTTTTGTGCACACACACAAAAAAATGCAAGAGCAAAATTAGAAAGCGACCCAAGCAGCTGAAATTAGAGATGTATATTAAAGCACTGAGGAAATGTGCAGGAGGGTGGGTGAGTGGGGTAGGCCGGGCTATCAGAGTCTTTGTGGAGGAATGCTCCTGGATTGGGTTTAAAGAAGGAAAAGGAGCAGGGCAAAAGAAACCAACACTCATGAATTATGCGCATGCTTCCCTGCTGAGTCCAGCCTCCTTGCTGGTTGGTTTGCAGCCATGTGACAAGTTCTGGCCAGTGGGATTTGAATGGAAGTGAGGCGCTTGCAGGAAAAAGCAGTCAAAAGCCCGAGTACCTCTTTTGTTTCTTTTTTACCTTTTGGCAAGGTGTGCAGAACCTGTGTGCTGAAATTGAGTAGCTTTAAGATGGAATTCTTAAAGAATTCTTGGGTCACTGCATGGAAGAGAGTCACTCAGTAAAGATAGCCAGCTCACTTTGATCTTTGCCTGATTGAGAAATCTCTGTTGTGGTAAGATACTGAGATTTCTTTTCAAGTTACTGAGATTTAGGATTACTTGTTACTACAGGTTAGCCAATCCTATTATGATTAATTTAAGAAATTTCCCAAGCATAGAAGATAACATTTCAGAAAAAAAAAAAAAAAAAAATGAGATGAACTTTGGTGAAGTGTTTCCCTAGGGTGAAGAAGCTGGCTTATTTTCCTTTCAATTACTTTCCATTCTTGGCTGAGTGGCTCCTGGACAAGATGACTCTCTGAACTTCTAGAATATTCCATGCATAGCAGAACATGTTCCTGTAAATGGAGAGAGCACAAAGGCAGACAGATGATTTAGTCTTGTTTTGTGGAAAGCTGAAGTAGTGTGTGGAAGTGGTAAAGGCCGAAGAGATATAGGTGGAACATCTGACAGCATCTAGTAGGTGATGCTTGGATATAGCAGAGTGCATTTTCCTGACCTCTGGCATGGATATCTGGCCCTAGTCATTTATGACCATCTTTAGAATGTGGTGTCTGAACTCTCTCCTTGTCCTCTACTCTGTGTCCTATCATCAATTCTTGGCAATAGAAAGTCTTACTCACCATCTCCCTATACTTTTTTATAAACTTTGGAGTTCAAAGAATCTTTATCTTTTCTTTAAAATGACTAAATGGTACAGCTAGATTTCCTGATACCACCAAGTTCAGTATTTTTTGTTTGTTTGTTTATTGTTTGATATTGCTGCTTTGGTTCCTTGGTTGGTTGTTTTTGGGGTTTTTTTTTTTCCTCTTTTGTCTTTTTTTTTTTTTTTTTTTTTTTTTTTTTCTTAGCACCAAATGGCCTGGTTAGTTCATTTCTTTGAAGAGAATTAATAAAATATGATATAGCAGCCACATTCTTGAGTTAAAGTTCTCCTGCTTGGGTTCAGTCTTTCTGCTCCTCTCCACCTCCAACTCCTTTGCTACTTACTAGCTGTGTGACTTTTGGCAAGTCGCTCACTCTTTCCCAAATCTCACTTTCAACTTGAAAATGGCACACGATGTTAGCTGGGAAGTATCGGTGAAATGGGGCGGGCCATACATGTAGCACGGTGCCTGGCTTGGAGCAGCCACTCAGGAGTGCTGGCTCCTCGTGTGAACACAGTTTGTAGAACAGTGAAACCTGTGAAGAAAGGAAAATTATCTCTGTCCTCAGCAGAATTTTTTTTTTGTTTCTTTATTGTTCTTCCTTGTAACAAGTCTATCCTTTCTTCTGGCTTGGTGCCCTGGGGATCCACCAAGAGCTCTCTTCCTTTTTATTCTACCAGATCAAAGCTTCTGGCCTTTAGCTTTCTCTTTTCCACAATAGGTTGTCTTCATCCTCTCAAATCCACAGCATCAGTTTAATAGGTTAAGGAAGGTACATTTTAAGTGAGATGGTTGGAAGGTGACACCCTCTACTTCCCTAATCTTTCTACTTTAAACAATAAATCATGAAGGGGTTCAATTCATAGGAATTTATATCAGGATAAATAGATCCAGGAGGCTAAATTCTCATGTCACATCTTGGCTCACCTGGCCAGGGTCTTAAATGAATAGAAGAGCGCAAAAGGAATCTATAGAAACACACACAAGGAGAAGCACCAGTGTGGCCAGTTTCACCCTGGGCAAGACAAGAATCAGAAGCGTCCACTGCAATCAGATGTGCACATTTGCAAAACTTTCTAGAAATGTTGGGAAAGTTGAAGGCCACTTAGTTTAGCTTGTGACCTACCAGTTGTGTAGCTGGAGTAGAGATTAATGTATTTTGGCGATTACGAAGGTTCTCCATCAGGATACTGATGAAGATGTAAGTCTGGTGATTTGTGATTCCGTCACCAGCCCCTCAAGCTGTTTCTAGAATCTTATTTATAGCTTTCCCAGGCCGTATATCTTATAAATACAAAATGGATGAAGCAATGCAAATGAAAAAGCTGCTTTCCTTATGGCCTATTTACATCTCCTTGCCTGTCATCAAGGTAAATAAAGAAATATTCCTGAGCTGTGGAGGGGCTGAACCACTTTTGCTTTCCATACTGTTGACATAGTCTGTTGGTGGACAGAGAAGGCTGGAGGTGGAGAGAAACTTCTGGCTTTTAAGTTTCCAAAATGAAAATTCTGAAAGTTGTGGTTAGTTATTTTGATTTCATTGTACAGAATAATCTTGACATAGACAAAGGTGATCTTCTCAGGCCTGTGTGAATTCCTACAATAGGAAATACCTAAAAATAAAATAGATGGAATTATTGATCTCAAATCTTTTTTTCCTAGATTTATATCACTTTTGTGCTTTTGTCATGAGCAAAATGCATTTGTCCATTCCTTGCCTTTGGGCTTAGATCAGTGACTTTGCTTGAATAATAGCAGGAGGGTAGAAATGACAGTGTTGGCGTTGGGTCTTCGTCTGAGATGGCCTACTGCGTGTTCCTTTTTGCTCATGTACCTATCTCATCACCATAAAAAAGTTACTTAAACATCTACTTACTGGAGCCTGGGATATAGCCCAGTGGCACAGTACCTGCCTGGCAAGTGCAAGGTTGTGAGTTCTAGTCCCAGGATCAAAACAAAACAAAAACCCTTCTACTTACTAATGAGGGAGAAAGACATGTAGAGTAGTAGAACTGCTTAGTTCTTCAGTCCTCAATCAACTTCAGACGTTTAAGGCATAAAAAAATTATGGTTCTAAGCATTTTTGAGAGTTATTTTACACTTCTCTAGCTAATAAAGGCAACATCTAACGAAACAAATTGACCACTCAAAAAAAATTGAATGCTAGTATTCCCTCCAAAAATCTATGTTGAAACACAATAACAATGCAACAGTTTAAAAAGATGTGATCTTTGGGTAGATACTACATTCTGAGTGTTCTGCTCTTATAAGTGGGCTAAACACATTTATTATAAAAGAGCCTGAAGTCCAAGGGAGTGCTCTTTTGTACCTTCTCTTTTCCATCATGTGAGGATGTGACTGTCCTTCCACTCAGAGAATGAAGTCACGGAGAATTATTCTGAAGCAAAGAACAGTTGATACCAGATGAGTAAATTGATCTTGGACTTTCCAGGCTCCAAATTAGTTAGAAATAAATTCTTGCTATTTGTAGATCATCCTATCTGTAATATTCTGAGATAGCAGCAGACTTCCACAAATGGTTCCCTTGAACCAAAGTTTCATTTTGCACAAAAATCTCCATATTTAAGTGAAGCATACTATGTATCTGACAAGAGTCCAAAAATATAAAGGAGATCCTGTGTGGTGATCTTATCTTACTCCAAAATGACATCAGTTTATCACAACAGAGGTTTTGTAAAGAAAAAAGTTGGGTGGCTTTACTGGGTGACTCTTCCACATAGTGACCTAAGGGTTCCTTTTCTTTGGTTTTTTATTGTTAAAGATTCTATTTTGAGGCCTTTTAATTTCAACACACTGTGTCCACATGCCTTGCCTAAGGGCCAAAGAGAAATGGAGAAGGCATGTGGGCTTTTAACTCCTTTCATCTGCAAGGTTGTCACTTTCATTCAAACCCCATTGGCCAGAACTTGTCACATGATTACAGATTAACTGTACAGACAATGAGCACATGCATGTTCTGTGAACACTGATTGTTGCTTTTTTCTCCTTCAGTCCCAGTTCAGAAGCATTCCTCCATAAGCACTAGTACAGTGACTTCTGCCCTGTCCAAGCAGAGCAAATTACTTATCTCTTCTTTATATTTTCACAGTGTCTTCATATATGTTTTGATAGCCAATATCAAAGCCCAGGTTGCTTAAACTGAAGCCTTATTTGATTTTAAAATGACTATTTATATCCTCTGCAGTGGGAATCTGCTTCTTGCTCCTCTTTCCTTTGGAGAGAATCCCTCTCTACCTTTGTGACTTCCATGGCTTTGGGAGGTGCTTGCCCATCTCTCAGCTCCAAGGGCGTCCAGCTGGCCAGTCAGGAGATCTCACTAGCTGGGCAACTGCACTTGGTACAGAGACAGGCAAGTTTCTCAGACTAGGGTGACTGAGCTTAATTCTGGGATGGTCTTTAGCACTTGGGGAAGAAAGAAGGTCTATTTTTACTTGGATTCAGAGCCATAGGGTAGCAAGAGCACAAAGCCTTCCAGTTGAGATTTCCTGAAAGATTTCTGGTTGAGATGGTCTGTGTGCAAATAGTACCAACACAGAGGAAAGAGGTCTGATAGAAATGGAAAGGGATCAAAGTAGAAATGAAAACAGATGGCAGAGGAGGGAGGAAACTGGGGGAGATAAGGAGAGGGAAGGCCGAGAGAGAGAGAGACAGAGAGACAGAGACAGAGAGAGACAGAGAGACAGAGACAGAGAGAGACAGAGACCGAAAGACTGAGAGACAGACAGAGAGAGAGAGAGAGAGACAGAGACAGACAGAGAGAGACAGACCGAGAGACTGAGAGACTGAGAGACCGAGAGACAGAGAGAGAGAGAGAGAGAGAGAGACAGAGAGAGACAGACCGAGAGACTGAGAGACTGAGAGACCGAGAGACAGAGAGAGAGAGAGAGACAGAGAGAGACAGA
>NW_004524619.1:1865380-1887483 GCF_000260255.1 Octodon degus | reverse complement strand
ATTAGTCAAAGTGTGTTCTACTTTTTTTTTTTTTTTATCATCTTTTCACCACTCAACCTACCTGGGCTCATGCCCAGTAACATGGCAGCTATCAAATCCTTGGCTTGCTCTTGATTAGTTATGCATGTATTTAGGAAATTCTCTAACTTTCTTTCCTTATTCTTGATCTGACTTACTAAGAAAACAGAAGATTTGATAATGACACTGCAGGAAAGCACTGAGGACTGACACACCATACAGCATCTTCCATGTTTAGGTTTGACAAAATACCCAGGGAAATCAGCCTGTGAAAAGGAAGACCTATTTTGGCTCATGGTTTTAGAGATCCATGGTTGTCTGCCTCCATTGTTTTAGGTGAGGCACAAACATCACAGTGGATGGGAGTGGTGGAGGACAACTGCTCATAACAGCAACTAGGGGATGGAAAGGAGAGCAAGAACAAAAGCAAGAGCAAAATAGCAAGAGTAAAAGAAAGAGAAAGAAGAGAACTGAAGCAGACGGGGATACGATGTAACTTCCGAAGGTGTGTCCTTACCACACAAGGGGCCATCACCTTATAGTCCCCAAGGGAACATTCCTCTAACCCAAGTGTTGTTCACATGTGCAGACACCCAGCCTTCTCTTCACCTTTTGATTTCTTCAGCAAAATCAGATCGGAGAGTATGGCTAAGAATTATGTTGTTCTCAGAATTAGCTGCCGTCTTTATGGCAGCTTAGTCAGAAGGATTTCCTTCCTCCAACTAAGCCCCACTCCTGAATAGCCTGTAAGCTATGGATGGATCAGTGGAGTAATCTATTGTTGCAATTAGTTTTGTGATCCACTCACCTCTCACGGCCCCACTCTGAACACTGCCACATCAAGGACCCATTGTTAAAACTCGAGTCTTTAGGGGACATTTTATATCCAAATCATATCAAGATTGCTTAAATTGAATGAAGGCATAGTAAAACATTGCAAAAATCCCCCACTGAGGTGGGTCTTGGGGTGCTGTCCTTAGAACCTCTCAGTACTGCTCCTTCCTGAGTGAATGATGACTCTGTTCATCCCCCCTTTCTTTGTTTTTTTTTTTCTTTAATCATTTATTTATTTATTTATTTATTTATTTCAGGGTCTTAATAAGCAGCTCAGACTCGTAGTGATTCTCATGTCTCAGCCTCCTTAGTGCTGGGATTACAGGTGTGCACCACCTCACCTGGTTTTGGTGGTTGGCTCGGTGCCTGGCGCCAGCATGGCATGTGGTACCAGGGTTCAAACCCAGGTCCTTGCACTTGCCAGGCAGGTACTTAGACTGCTGAGCTTTCAGCCCCAGCCCCAGCCCCAGCCCCAGCCCCAGTCCCAGGCCCCCTTTCATTTTTCTTCTTGTTTTCAGGCTTACTCTCCATATTCATATTCTTTCATCTTTCACAGAGTAGTGAAAGTTCATGTTTTCTGAAGCTGTTTTAGAATGTCTGAATGGGAATAATAATAACACTGTTTGCTTACTAGAATTGTCATGAAGAATATGAAATTAGCTATGACAGAGTGAGCCATCCAAAGCCCAGTTCATGACAGATGCAAACCTATATTAGTGCTTTAACTTTTCTAGGAGGCATAGCCAGATATATTTTGCCTTTTATTAAAGCAGTTGGAAAATAATGTTAGTTTATCTTCTCTGTCTTCTTTTCTGTTCATCGAATTCTTATTGAGAATTGTTGAAGTTTCAGTGATTTACTCATCTCATGAATAGAATTTAATTTGAGGACGCAGCTTTGCCTTCCATATACATGTGCCTGGTCTGCCACAGGAACTAAAAACATGAGAATCCTTCCAATAGTCAATCTCTGAGGCATTGTTTTGCTTTTTCAAGGGGACCTTCAGCCAGTCTCATATCAATGCTTCCAGAAGTTCTAGATGCTCTGCAGATATCTCTAGCTCCATGAACTATTTATGGATGCCAGGAGATGCACAAGGGTTTTCATATCTGCTAGTAACTTGGTTTGAACCAAATACCTCAACTTTCTGAAGAGCTTCCCACAGCTTTCTTATACTAATATACAGTATTAATCTACAAAGGACGACATAAGAGCCATAACATGCCATGTTCCTCAAACCCACTTGACCACAGAAACTGTTATTAGTAAAGCCTCTAAGGAGACTGCTGGTCAAGAGGACGAATGTAGGTAAATGCTGTCCTTGTTTACATTAGATTACTAATGTCCTTTTCTTTGTTCCAAGAAGGTCACATTTTTCTGTGCTTTTCTTCAGTTGTTTTTGAGTTGTGCCTGTTCCTCTGTATTTGTTTAGTTCCTTCTGGGTAAGTGCGAATGACAAAACACAGTGATTAGTAGACCAAAGGGAAGAATGAACAATCATACCAGGGTGTGGTGATAAATGGTTGCAATATGTTGAATTTACCCTGCGTGCTCTGTGGTTTTTAACTGATTAGGTGAATGGGTGCAGGTAATGTCTGTATTCTTCCCCAAGACTTTCTTTCTGATTGGAATATAAGAAGTTTAGTGGAGTCCTAAATATAACGAACCTCTTTGGGAAAATGTTTCAATTTTTCGTTGTAGGAGCACACATCAACATGTATTTGCCTGTAGTCATTTAATTGTTTTATGGTTTATCTGTTTCCTACTTGTGCAAAATCTAGTATGGACAACTGAGTCCTGGCCAAAAGGTAGACTGTTCATATACATAGGCAATTGCTAAGCTGTAGCATAGCACATGGTTAATTAGGTAATGTTAATAAAGATTTTTTACCACACTCCCATTTTGTGCTTCTTATTTCATTATAATTCAGATAAAGCCTTTCTGAAACAGAATTATCTCACTTCATACCTTGTAACTAATTTGTAAAACACAGTTCTGTATGGGTTACTGTCCATGTGAATTAAGTTAGGAGGTCAGATTTAATGTCCCATAGTTTTTTCTTTTATTTGTATTTGCAGATCCCTGGTACCACTACTACTACTACTGCTACTAATAATAATGTGAAATGCACAGTCCACAAAAGGTAAACTCTGTACATTCTTTCTAGTGAAAGGAATATGACTTTTTAGAAGCCTGCTTGTCTTAATGTTTTAGTGCAATAAGAGCAAACAGAGACTGCTAGTTTTCTTTGTCTTCTCTTATATTGTGGTATTACCTCGATGACAGACATATGATCTTATTGGAAATACGTGAATAAGGTACATCTGTCCTGTGATTGCTTTTATCTTGTTATATACAATTTAATTCTAATATTTGCTTCCCATTTATAGTATTTGTTATTAGCAATTTTAAGGAGATAAGAAAATAAAATAATTTAAAATCAGGCTAGCTCACTTTAAGGGAAGTTAAATAAAAATGTACAGAGTTTACCTCTTGTGGACTGCGCATTTCACATTATTATTATTATTATTATTATTATTAATTATTTATTAGTGGTACCAGGGATTGAGCTCAGGACCTTGTGCTTGCCAGGCAGGTTCTTATGCCACTGAGCTATATCCCTGGCCCCTCACAATATTTTTGTAGTAATGTGTACCAGGTATGTCAGTTACTTTTTACTCATTACTGGGACAAAATACCCAACGCCTGAAATTAAGAAAAGAAAGGTTTATTCAGCTCACAGTTATTGGAGGTTTCAGTCCATACTCAGCTGACTCCAAGGCAGAGTAGCACATCTCAGAGGGCAGCAGCTCATGGGGGCAGAAAACAGCAAAGCAAAGGGAGGAGATGCAGCTTCGGCTTCTCGCAAGCCTCTCCCATCCTTCCCCTCCCTTCCTTCCATTCTGGCTGGGAAGACCAGAGCTCCTCTGAGGAAGTGGCCTTCCATCTTTCCTCATCCCCTTTAAATATCCTTTAAGTGCTGAGTCACTCTAGGAAGGGCCCTCTGCACCCTAGGGAGGGGGTGTAGGACCACACAATGTCTGTGCCCTCCTCTTGCACAAGATGAGGATGTTTACAAAGGATGGACCCTGGCTCTCTGCTGAGTTACTTAAACTTCTAAACTTCTCCAGATGACACAAGGAATCACCCATTACACCAGGGACAGAGACATGTTTACAAGAGAGAGACAGAAAAACAGAGACAGAGAGTTTTTCCCTTAGAGATTTTTATTCCATAAGAATTCTGGGGTTGGGCCCTAGCATTTAAATTTTGAAAAGTCTCCCCTGGGTTCTTCTATCACACACCCCGCTAAGGAGAACTAGCTTAGATATCATGTTTGGACATGATTTCTTAGGTAAGAATGGTACCTCTCTTTGTGGCTGACAGGACAAAGGTAAGGAGGAATGAAAAGATTTTTTCGTGATCAGCTCTTGGGGTCGCCTGCAACAGACACAAGGCTCATTCCATTTTAGGTACTCTCTTTCTCAATCCGAATAAATGACCGATGGAATGTGTAAGCTAGAGCCCTGACTGTGGTTAGCAGAGTTGCAGAAAAATAGAATTCATACTTTAGCAACCAGTTATGCCTCTTCTAGGAAAAATATGTCCCAGCTGATTGGAGCAGAGAATGTGTTGAAGTACCCGAGGCAATCTAATAAGAATCCTTTCCTTACTTTTTCTAATTGAATATAATTTTAGACTTATTTTATTTCTGCCTTCCTAAATGGACTATTTGGACTTGAATGGTTAAAAACAACTTGTCCTGATTCCCCCTTGTTTCCTGCCTCTACTGGCTTACATCCTCACTCTCTTCACTTTAACATAAAAACACAATGGAAAGGAAGCTTTAACAAAAGCAGTGCACTTTGGAGTTAGAGTTTGGATCAGCCCTTTATCTTCTTTGCCTGAAGAGCAGGATATAAAAGTCAACACAAGCCTCTGTTGTGTGGGTTCTGTTTTTACGCTAGTTACAGGGTGTAACCATGACTGTGATGAAACTCCTAATGGTACATCTAGAGGTGCCATGGGGTGTCCTCTCAAGTGCAAAAACAAGCGATAGATTTTTCCTAAACTTTCTGTACCTTGTCATGCTGAACCATTTACTTGTAACCACATGTGGCTAAGAAAACATGCTTCAGTGGGATTTAAGCATGACATCCCTTGTTTCATTCCCACAAATGAGAAGCATATGTCCCTATTCTCTGGGTAACATTCAGGCCTTAATAACATCACTATGCATTTGGCCAATTAATTGATGTTGACAGTAGTACTAATAATAGTAATAATCACAGTAAACTTTTATTGAGTGTTTACCATGTGTCAGCCATTAAGGCCTTATGTAGGTTGCTTTATGTTATCCTGCAAATTTCTGTTTAAAAAGGCAGTGAGTGCTCTTTGGTTTTGGCCACCCAGATTTTCTCTCCCTTCTGGTTGACAGTAGGCCTCAGATTTTCATTGGCTCCACTCAAGTTGGGGCAAATTGTACATCTATGGGTAGAACAGGCTCTGTTGAAAGTGATCAACAAATCTTATTCTTCTAGAAACAGTGATCCATTCAAGATGGTCATGTGCTGCGGCTTGAACCAGTTAGATCTCAGGAGAGATTTACTCTGTGATCCTGGGTCTTCTTTAGAAATACCTGGAGAGACACATTCTTTGTGAGAAATATGATTGCAGAAGCATGGGAGCCCTTAGGGGAGTCAGTCTTGGGTAAAAGAAGCAAGAAAAAAAATTGGTAAGGAAAAAGAGAAAGAAGTTGGACACTTGTTGATTTTACTGAGCAGCTAGATGAAGCCTGAAACCCTAAACTACGTTTAGAATCATAAGCCATGGCTTCACTTCATCATTTAAGTTGATTTGGGTGTTTTCTGCTTCTGGCAACCAAAGGATGCCTGATATTCCTGAGAGTACGGTCTCATTTTACTCATAAAGAAATGGTCTGAGAGAGTTCCAATATTTTCCCAATTTAATTGAAACAGTAGGTGGGATACTAGGGATTTGAATCCAGGTGATGTGGTTATAAATTCCATGAATATGCCTGATGTGCTCAGAGGAAAATGATGTTACTGTTAGAGCTGTAGAAAATGATGTCTTACTTCTGTTTAATATTCTTTATGGAATATGAATTTGACTTGTAAAGAATGTGTAAGAAATTAATTTGCAATATTGGGCTATATACCCTTTGTTGGCTATAACTTTCTATGTTTGGATTCTGGGATGGCTAGAGGAGCCAAAACTTTTATTGGAAAAATTGCTATGAATCATCGTGTTATGAGCTTATCACATATAATTTTAGCGTTAAACTTTTAGAATAAAATTGGATTGAAGTTATGTTACCAAATTTGATAATGTTTCTGACATGCCTGGAAGAATCATTGAAACTATAAAAAATTAATGATGTATAATGATATATATTAATATAATATATAAGTATAATAATAAACATTATATGTAATGTTTATAATATATAGTATATATTCATTATTAAGGTTCAGGACAGTTGGCTTGAGGTAAGATTCCTAGGTAATTATGAGGTACAACTGGATTTAACAGCCTCTGATCTAAGTTTGTGGCCATATATATAAAGGAAAACTACACATTGTTATTTAAAGATCAAGTGATTGATCAAAGACAAGATGCCGAAGGAGGTTGACAATTTCTGTGCCATAAGAAAGAAGGAGATTTATAAATCAAAGAACCAGGTGGAAGGGATACCACTTAAAAAGCAGTAGCACCACATAAGATTGTGCTATTTGCCCTACTCCACTTAGATTAAGGGAAAAGAAACAAGAAATATTCCTGAATAATTTGACAATGCTTTAGTAGTCAATATTTATCTTGCAAAAATCTATATGCAAATGTCCATATAGATCAAAGTCCATATGGAAGATAATTTTTGGCCTTTTGACATAAACTTTCCCTAAAAATCTGACACCTCACTAGAGTCATTGACAAATTCAAGAGGAATTTTTTAAACTTTAGTGAATACCCCCAAAAGTTTGTTAGTATAGCACATTCTGCCCTAGTCTACATCTCTGAACAGCAACAAGAGCCTGTGAATCTGCATTGGGCCTCCTCTCCTTATGATGATTCTAATATAGGTCACCTAAGTAATGCACATTGAAAAAACTAACCTAGGAGATATTTCAAAATAGAGACTTGTGGCAAAATTATTCTGCTCAAAGCCAATGTTGTAGAGAACTGAGAAACCACATCAGTTATTTAGATAAGTATAACTGAGAATAGTCTTTTCAATAGTGCTCTAAATTTTGTATCATTTTAGTTGTAGCAATTATGTGATTGTTTAAAATAATTTAATACATAATTTAATACATGGTTCTTTTTTCATGTGAAGAGTAATAGGATTGTTAATATCACAACACATCTTCTGTGACTCAATAAATCATATACGGGTACTTGACTTGTCGAACTACAGCATTTTCTGATTTGAATACTTCAAGGCAGTTTACCTTTATTGAAAAAAAAATTAGTGCCTAGGAAAAAGATATTTAAAAATGTTAAAAGTCTTCTCAAGGTGATAATAAACTTCAGGTCCCTGCATAGCTATTGTGCACCAATAAATAAATAAGTAAGATCTCATTTTCTCCTGATAGAGTAAACAGGAGCAGTGTTCCTACTAGCAATGGTGTTTTAGTCTTTCTGGCTGACTACAATAGGTTTCTCATAAAACTCTGCACAAATTTGCCAGAATGTTAGTTATTCCATCAGCAAAAGTGAGCATAAGTAATAATTCTGATGTAAATAATCATCCTGTAAACTCTTTATTGCTAAGGAGTTCAACATGAGGTCATGTGTTGTGAACATCTGGTTGAATAACTGAATTGTGCATCGTCAAGGCCTTGTAAAGAAGGGTGAGAGCTGCCTGTTATCTTTAGGATTTCTGCCTGTGTGAAAACACCCTAAGTAGTCAAATTGGGTAATAGGAAATTGACTCACCAGTGCTAAGGATGGTTACAAAATTGTTTCATTCTTCCCTGATGAAAAAAGCTAGTGATGAAGGACAGCTTTAATTATTGGGGTATTAGGTGAGTTATGGTAGATTGTAAAACAACCACACATCTTCTCTAGCTCCATATACATAATGTTTTGAAATATATCTTTGCTACATCCTATACAGAATTAGAATCTATCTTCTCACTCCTTGAATTAGGCCTTCCCTGCATGACTTCTTTTTGCCAATGGGACATAGTGTTATGGCTGGTATCTAGTGATCCCCCAAAGCCTCATGTGGTCATAGGTAGGTTCTTTTCAGAGGTGCTACATCTAGAGTGTGTGGTGTTGGGATTTAGGGTGTATGATTACTAATTTAGTCCATGATTAGTTTAGCACAGTTCTGAGAGTAAATGGCTGTAAGTGCTGCCTGCCCTAAGGACGTGTGGTCTGACTATAAGGGACAGAAAGAGGAAGGACAACTGCCAATGTTTGCTGCTTCTTGCCTTCTGCCTCCCATGAACTGTTTCTCCTCCATAGTGCCCTTGTTAGGGTCTGTTTATATGTTCCCCTAAAACCTCAAGAGTCATGGGGTGGGGCAGGATTTTCAGAGGGGGCTGAGTCTAGAGTGTTTCATGCTGGGGTTAAGGGAGTGTGATCAGTTCACTGATTGGCTCAGTACCATCCTAATCCCAGCAGACTAGAGTATACAAGGGGTGGAAAGATGCTAAAGGTTGGTTGTTGATTTGCTGTCTTCTGCATGTGATGAACTGCTCTGTTCTGCGTATCTACCCTGTGTCGGAGCCGGTTAATTATGGACTGAAATCTCTACAAGATGTGAGCCTAAGAAACCTTTCCTCCTTTAACCTTGGGTGTGGGGTATTTTGTCTCCTCAATGAGAAATGTAACTAAAACACATGAGTTAGGCCTTCCCTGCATGACTTATTTCCATCAATGAGACATTAGTAAATGTGACACAAGGGAGGATTTAAAAAGTGCTAATGCACTGGGTCTTGCTCTTTGCTGCTACCCTTTGGAAATGTATGGTTCCTAGCCTGTGAAGAAGCATGGGCCAAGCCTGGTGCAGGATGAGAGACCCCACCAGTGATAGCCATCATGGACTTAAGGTATTCCTTGCCTCCAAATACCAGAGTGAGGTGATTATAGTCCATTTAGCTGCCAATCAGCACACAGACTTGTGAACAATAATAAATTGGTTCTTATTTTAAATTCCTACTTTTAACAGTGGTATTTTATGCAGTGAAAGTTAACTAAGATAGTGTCTTTCTGAAAGCACCTGATATTTCCATTTATTGGGGTATGCCATTTTTTCCCCATAGATAAAACTACTTACAGGCACAAAAAAGTCTCATGCTTGCTGTAGAAGACACATCTTACAGGCCTCATTGGATCCGTTGGTCTAACCTGCCTGCTGAACACCAATTTATCTGTTTTTTTTTTTTTCCTCAGCAACTGCAATAGATACCAGAGTCACTACACACACATGCGATCCAGTTGCTTAAGGCAGAAGGCTGTTGGCTGAGATTCCTTATCTCCTTTCATTAATTCTGGACTTGGATGTGGCTGCTGAAGGGGCCAGACAAGGCAATCCATAGTGCAGGGGCTTTAGCTAACTCCCTATAGGGCAAACCTTGTACAATGGAGTTTGAGCAAGCTAATAGATTCCTTTTTTCCTTTCTGATGGGCTTCCTGAGGCTGGTTTCTCTGCAAAGACTGTCTGGGTATGCCCCCATCTGCCAGGTTCCAGCAGTGTGCTTGTCAAGGCCTCTCTCGAAGCTATGGCCCACATGGCAAGATATTACCTTCCAGTAGGATTGTTTCCAAATGTCTCTGCCTTACTTCCTTATCTCTTGGCTGTACCTTCCAAATAAAGAATCAGCACTCAATCTCAGGCTATGAGTTTTAGGGAACTCAGACTGAGGGCCTCATTTTGTATGCAAAGTATGTCAGACCTTGTGTTTAGGTCTTTCAGTGACTTGTGGCAGTATCTTGGAGTATTTTTATCAGAAACATTGCAAAATGTAACACAGAGAATTAGACTTACAGAGGTCAAAACTTGGCTCTATCACAGTGGGAAAAGTCTTAGTTCTCATGTCGCTCTATGGGGACCACACATATTAATTATCAATGAAATGATTTGCTTTTGAGAGAGTAAGTCACACACATGGTTCAAAATTCAAACAATTTAAAAGTTAAAGTGAAACCTCCCTTCTGCACCCCTGCAGGTATGAGGCCCTCTGTTCCATTTTGCAGAAAACAGCCTCTTTAACCAATTTCCTCTCATATTCTTACTGAAGTTGTCTAATCATACATGGATCAGATATGTCTCCTTTATGATAAAGTGGTTTTATAATTACTTCTATACTGTTCCATTCCTTGCTGTTCTCATTTAACTATGTGTCCTAGAGCTCATGCCAAGTCACTTTGTAGAGAACTTCACTGGTCTTTTTAATGGTTGAACAGTTTTCGAACTATATGGTAATAGCAGGGTTTATCTGAAGAGTTTCCTAACAATAGACATTTTGCTTGTTTGTGGCTTTGATATTACCAGAATTCTGTGATATATTTACATCTCTGAGCACACTTTTGATTTTATGTGTTGGATAAATTCTTGGAAGTGGATTTGCTGAGTTAAGGGAAAATATGCCTTTTCTATTTTAATATTTTTCAATTAACAAAGAGACGTATTTTTCTTACTATGTTTAAGTTCTTGGCTTAAAGATGCCATCAGTGTCTTGTCTTTTGTACTTTATCCTCGGTCTAAGGAAGTAGAGTTTTCTCAGCAAGTTGAGATGCGAGCTGATTCATCGAACACAAGCGTCGGGGGAGGGGCTCGGAGGGAAACAGGGAGGAAGTGATCTGGAGCGAGGAGACAATTGGAGGTGCGCCAGAAGCAGCACCCTTTCATCATTCTAGGGAAGCGAATTCTAGGAGGCATCATGAGCGTTGCAGTGATCAAAAAGGCAGAGGAGACGAACATAATCTGCCCTAGGAAAAGCCAGTCCCAGGCAGTGAAGGGACTAATTAGGCGAGTAAAGAGACAAAGCCTTGCCTCTCACATATGGAGTGGATCTTTAATTACTTTAAATAGGTTAAAGATTCATTACAAATTATGATTTTTCTCCCTGGACATCTTTGGATAACAATAAATGCATTTTTCTTCCCCTTCAAGTTGGACACAATGGGAACAGCTTCAGTGGCTCCCACAATGGCTTTGCAAACCTCAGGAGCTTCCTTCCTCTAAACAAAGCATTGCTAAGGGAGCCCTTTTGCATTTTGGGGGTTAGGAGCACCCCTTGTGTCATATATGGCACGGTGTCCCCGTCTCCACCTCTGTGTCAGGAGGGGCCAGCTCTGTTTGTCCACAGTAGCTGGCCTCTGTGGACAGGCCACCGAGGAAGAGTGCATACACAGCTTGTTCACACGCGGGTGCTGTCTGACCTCCACCCTCGCTGACCCAGGCTGCCTCCCTTCCACTCACTCACTTGATGCTAGAAGATCCTACTTCAGTGTGTTTGTCACTTCAGCAGAAGACTTTCTTCAGTGAAGGGTGGATGTGCGCTTGAACGCAAACTGGAGAAAGTAGAAGCGGAGGTTGTAATGATACTTGCTGTAAATATAACCTGCACAATCCTACCAGAGTTGTCAGTTTCTGTTGATTTATTTAAAGGAAAGGATCACAGAAAAGCTAACATGCAGAAATTACCTATTTGAATTAGTGAAATAAGATTATAGGATCTAGGACTCTGTTGATAAAGTACCCTTTAAAAAAGATAAGACAGCATTTTCATGTGTTGAAACACACAATTTGCTCACAAAATACCTCGGATATTTATCCCATATCCAGCAATTTTTTCCTGTAATTTTGACACAGACACATAATCTAGGGAGGAGCACACAGATGCTGGGGCAGTTCTGGGCCACCCTTAAAGCTAGCTCTCTAAATGCGTACTATAATTGTCACCATTTGAATTTTCTTTCTAGAAAATAGACCACATGTTTCCATACACATTAGGATAACACTGGGCTCAAAGACCCTATTACAATTTTGTGTCTGCCATATTCTAAATGGGGAAAAATTCTATTATAAATTTATAGCTTGGTTAAAGTAGTCAAATTATAAACCTTGGAGATATATTTGTACAGGTCTACAGGATCTCACTACACAGATCAGATTTGTAGTGATCTTTTCTGTTTTTCAGCCTCCCAAGCACTGAAATTATAGGTGCGTGCCACCACGCCCAGTCTCAGTCACCATTTCAGTGCGCCCAGGGGCAGGGCTGGCAGGGCAGGCCTGGGATCAAACCCCAAGCCCCTACATCTGCCTAAGAAGGCACTTTAATCTGCTGAACTATCTGGCCAGCCCTTAAACCTTGGCTTTTCCATACTAGAAATGATTATTTTGTAAGGATTGGCCTCCATAGTTTAAATCATAATGAAGAAAATTGAATGGTTTGGAGAGTTTGAATCTATGTAAAGAAACAGCAAATTCATTTGATTTGCTCACTTAGTATGCAAGGGAATGATCAAATTTTTTTTCCAGAGTGATTATTTTCAAATGACCCTTTAATGAAATGCTAGTTACGTATAATACAAATTGGAGTTATGTCTGCTTACGTTTCTTTTCTCTGCTTGTTGTCCTCTTACCTTTCCATGTCTGGGTACCATGGAACCAAGGGCTGGACACAGCCAGCCAGAGCAGAACCTTTGCATCTAATGTCTGAGAGGTGTTCAAACAGAGCACATGAAACTACACAGAAACCTGTGCCTTAGAAACAGGTGTTTTAGCTGAAGATGCTTAGAATTGATGTCTTAAACATTGATCCAAATATGACTAGTATCGTTTAAATATTCCTTGGCAAGATTTAAGAGGGTTGTTAGGCTCACTGTGGGAATGTTAGGCTAAGGTAAGAGCTTGATCCACTTCCTGGCAAATGTATCTTTCAGGAAAAGGGCACAAGATAGGATCACATGATAAATGGAGTGGAAATATGAGGGATCTTTAATATCTATTTAACAACTATCGGAGTTGTTTGGCTCATCCACCTGCTCATCCGACCTCCCAAAGCTGTGAGCTAAACTGAAGATACCACTTAGCATGTGTATGTGTGTGTAGTTAGCACATTCCTTAGGGTAGAGTTTGGAGTATCCAGATTAAGAGCACAAGCTAACCTAAAGATTCTGCTTGCCTTACCAAGTGGTTTTGAAATAATTTTAAATGTGTTGCCAGGATTTGGAAAAACCAAGAGATTTCCCATAAGAATATGGATTTTCAGTGTTTCTTGAAAAAAAAGGGGGCCTACTTTCCTCTCCTCAAATGTGGGTTCTTGGTGAGCACCATCAACATCATCATGGGAACTTAGACTCTCAGGCAGAGTTCAGCACTCTGGGTTTTAACCAGTGTTCTGAAGCCTGAGTGCACTTGGGAAACACTTCTGAGATTATGGTCGAGTTGAACTGGAGGGTGTGCATGTCTTCCACCTAGGCTGTTCCACTCATTCATGAGCATCTTTATAAGCATCTCAGGTTTTTGCTTCTGTCACCTCTGTCTCTGTCTCTCTGACTGTCTGACTGATTATCTGTCTGCCTGTCTGATTGTATTTCTCTCTATCTATCTATCTATCTATCTATCTATCTATCTATATATTCTGGAGGTCACTCAGAGATCTTTAGGAACTTTAACATCATCCCACAAGTCTATCAGATCTGACTTCCCATCTTCTATTAGCTGCTGCCCATGTGGCAGTATGAGAAAACTCAATTAGTACAAACAGATAAGGGCATATTAAAGCCTTGGGAGGAAGACAGCCCTGGTTGGAGTCCCTAATGTATACAAGTAAAATGGTTAGATAAAGCTTTATTCAATTATATTGTAGACGGGAGAAGAGAGTCACAAGTAATCTTGGTGTATGGAAGTGTGTGTTTTTAATGAACTTTTAGAATGTCTGTATGTTTTCTGCCAGTTTGTCAGATAGGCATCAATTACCTAGTGTCACCCTCACTGTAAGCAAGCTACCATTTATTTCATTATCAGCGAATATTGACAGTAGCAGACTATGTATGCTTCAAAGTAATTGCCAGGTATGAGCCCCACATGGAAGCACTCTAAAATCAGCCTTCTATTTTGCTTGTGCAAGTGCTGTTCTCACTAGATACAGAGGTCTATGCCTCTTAGATCCATCTAAATGTTTTTTCAGCCCTTTCAAACCCTAGAGATAATGTTTAGCTTCCTGCAATAATTATGAAATAATATTAATTAGTACTCATTGAATATTCATGTCTTCTGTATTTCTCTGCCCTGGGGCAGGTAAGTGGGGTCATATAGCTAATTCTCAACAATGGGATATAAATAGGATGCTGTGTCATATCTGGTCAGAGGCAGTTTAGAGAAGGTGCATCTTCTCCATGCTTTCCTCTTTCCTGCCTTAGCAGTTTCAGTTAACACATATTTGAGATGATGGAATTGCAAAGTGAAAGCCACTTGGGCCCTTGATTTGCCACCTATAAGAATTCCAGGCAGTCATGACTGACCCACTTTAGGCTCTGACGTGAGCAAGAATTAAGGCTTTGACAGCCTGTCCTGTCCTGACCAAACAGTCATATTCTAAGAGGCTGGCTCAGCTGAGGAACATGCAGGAACTATAGTGGAAGCTAGTATGGAAGAATAGGCCACTTTGAGCTTGCACTTCTTGTAGAGTTGACCCTGGAGGGGAGCAGCCAGGGGTGCAAGGCTTGTTCTAGACTGGAATCGGCATCCAAGAACATTAATTCTCATGGGCAGGACACACAAGCACTATTTATTTCCTGTTCAATGGCGATGCTTGAGATTATATGGGACAACTCACTGTGGCTTAGGATAATTTCTGACTTGAGCAGCATCCTAGCTAGCTGCTTGCCATGTAGAGACAGGGCCAATTCCATGGAGACTCAAGGCTGGGCAGGAGACCAAGAAGGAGAACCTACAGAGCTCATGACCCAGATGAAAAAGTTGAGGAAAAGGCAAAAAGAAGAAATACCTAGAAAGCAAAGAAGTTCCTAAATTTACAGGTGGATGATCAGCTCAGTGAAGTTTCCATTTTTTGACATAGGAGGTATAGGATGAGGGATTCAGCATTGTCTGTCTTAAATTTTGCACATATATGGGATATTTAAAGATTAGTGGTCATATCAAAGGGTAGCTTGAAATAGGTTACAACCTCCATGTAATTTTAATTAGCCTTCTAGTTGGCTACTTGCATTATATACACGGTTGTCCTGGCCGGCATGTAAGGTCACCCTCCCTGGAGGGGAAGCAAAACATAGAGTGCTACTTCTAAACCTCTCCCATATCAACATTCTAGGGTCTTTAATGTCAAGTAGAGATGTCTATTATGCAGTTGTATATAGGGGTCTGAAGGAGCAACACTAGAGAAGGAAATAAAAGCTTTGGAATTGTTAGCCTAAAGATGGCAATGGAATTAATGGGTGACAGATGAGGTGCTCAAGAAAAGTATATCAAGGGAGATGAGGAGCTAACACAGAAATCTATAGAGAACCATACTGAGAAAGAATTATGAAGACGATTAAGGGAGAAGAAGAAAGATCGCCTACACACAGGAGTTAGGAGGAAGGTTGCTTTGGCAGATGAAGACCTGGCTGGTGTAGGGCCGTGGTGGCTGGAGATGGGTTCTCTCCACCACAGTCTGCCTGTCCCTGGCTGACAGGACAGCTGAGTTACAACCTAGGAGAGCTGTGCTGCGTTGAATGTTTACTACTCAGGGCTCAGTTTCCTTCTGCCTGAGCTCTCCACCATGTCCTCTGTTGTTGCAACGCAGGCAGGAGGCAACCCTTAGGCTTCAGGGAGATAACCTAATAATGGCTTGGCCAGAGCACCCCATCTTTTCCCAAAGCCCGCAAAGAGACTTGGATGGCAAAGCAACCACTTGCCACCAACATAGCAGTTACTGCCAGCCTCCACTCAAGATCGTCTTCAAGCTGCCTGCTAGTTTGGTTGATATGCCTTTAATTTAGCAGTCTGTTAATTTGCTAAACACTGTTTTGGTCTATGTGACTGCAGCATCTAAAAATGCAGTAGGTGGTTTATAGGAGACAAGTTGCGAGGGAATGTTCAGTGCCCTGAGCAGCACACACAATACCTACCCTCTGAAGGGCTGCATTTTCCCTCGGGCTAATGCGGAGCAAGCAAAGCCAGGTTTCCCATCCTCTTTATGGTTGTCTTTGACCTGCTCCTCCCCTCAGCGCTGTGTGGTGGGCGTACAACTGTTGCAAGTAGGTGGCACAGCTGTTTGCTTTGACTGCCTCTGTACCTCAGGGATCCCAGCCTCATAGTTAACATTTCAGGATGAAAATGGCATTTATGCTTTAATAAACTCACCCTATTTCTTTGTTAGAGGGAAAGGAGGGGGGTCCCACCCACCACGTTGCCAGCTACATGCCTCTGCTTAGAGCACACCACAGTGGCTAATGTTTTCCAAATTCTCCCTTGCATTGAAAATGGAAACCATTAGAAAAATATTGGGATGGTGTGAAGATTTCCCAAACACCTGCCTCCCACCTCTTATGCACATAGGCCCAGTATTTGCAATGCATGTGGCACTTTTTTCCCCCCTGTTTGGTGCATTTTCATTTACAAGTGCATGTATATTTTATAAGTGTATGTGTACATACTTCTTAGTGATTTACTTGTAAATTTCCTAAATGGGGAAGCCACACAAAGGTCACCAAGCTGTGGATGGAATTAAATAGCATTTCCTAATAGGAAGTAATAAAACAGGCATCAGATCCATATAGGCAAAGGAGAAAATGCATTTTCAACTGGAAAGTTATTGAGTGTTTATAATCAAGGAGCTGATTCTGTAGAGGAGGGAAGTCCGCCCTCTTCTTCCTTGTCAAATAAATCATTGCAGGCTCTCAAAGTTGTCATTTGGAAGAGCTAAATCTTTCAGCCTTAGCTCCTTTTTGTCCTGGTAAAACAACACAGTCACATATCCTAGCTGGGACACCTGTTTATCCCTCCCCCTAGACTGGTAGTATCTAGCAACATATATTTCATGGGCTACCATGGATAGCACGTCGTGCTGATTTGACTTGAAGTACTCATAACTATGATAGACTTCTTTGCCTGACTCAGAAATCAACTGCCTTTCAATCTTCCATCTAGAGGATCTCTGTTAAATCAAAAGAAAGAACAGCATCAACTTCTTACTATTGTTGTCATTTTATTATCTTTATTAACTAGCCTGTTATTATTGTAACATTGTGAAGCAACAAATAACTCAGTCTATAATAAAGAAATCCACAGTGTTGAGATCATTTAGAATTAGAAGGCCCCTTAGACTTTATATCCCATGACCATCTAAAATAATAATAGAAACCTGATAGCCTACAATCATCCAAATGATTACTATTTTCTTTATTTAATACTTTTGCCTTTAGACTTTGAGAGTCTAAGTTTTTATGAAACAATGACCAATAATTTTGGGAGTAGAGGTTTTATATTTTTCCTCAATGCTTGTGATTTACTATGTATACAAATAGAAAATATTAATTTATTTTAAATGTTCATTAAATATCTACCATGTTGTAGGTGCTAAAGGTACAAGAATGAACAGAAGCAATGATAACTATGCTTTACAGAGTTTATGTTTCCACAGGGGCATCAAACAGTTAAATGAGTAAATAAACAAAAAGACAGTCTAATCAAAATAAGGCAGAATTGTATGCTATTAACTGGATGTTTGACCACCTTAGATTGAATGGTAGGGAACATTTGTCTGAGTGGGTGACATGTGGTCTGAGATCTGAATGACATGAAGGTGTTTGAGATGAGAAATGATTTGGGAAAAGTTTTCCAGGTAGAGCCCCACTGCAAAGCACAAGACAATGATGGGCACAGTAAGTCTGAGAACAGAGACCTGGACTGAGGTTGGGTAGAGTATGTGAGAAGAGGTCAAAAGGTACAAAGGTCCAGATCACCTAGATGCTTTTAGATCAGGAAAATAGTTGGAGTTTCATTTAAAGTGAAGCAGAAATCTATGGCCAAAGTCTCAGGGACCCAACTGAGGAATAATGTTGCCGAACTTGGTTCTCTAGGAATTTTGAGGTTCACAAGGTCAGCGTGCAGGAGCTAAATGTAGGTAGAGAGGCCTCTTTAAAGTGAATCCAACATGCTGTGCACAGAGGGGGGTGAAGTCATGGCAGGCAGCCAGAATCAATGATGTAACATGAGTAGAATTTTCTCTGGCCTTGAAACATGGGCAAGGATAGTTGTAAAAACCAGAAGTTGATATTAATCTATTCAACCATCATCCCTCTGTCCGTCCTATCATTCATTTATCCATGTTTCTGTCAATACATCCCTCCCTTCCTACACACAAAGGGCCAGAAAGAGCAGATCCTGGAGGACATGTACTCTAGAACTTTTGGAGAAGACAAGGAGATGGCAACAGTCTTGAGGAGGAAGATGGTGTTTTACTTATCCTCAGTTTGGTTTCCCTCTAAGGCAGATGCAGAGGTAAAGATTTGGGTGCAGGTCATTTGATGTAGATCCTAGGAAGCAGAGAGGCAGTAGAGGAATTAGGGGAGGAAGCAAAGACAGAAAATGGTATATTAATGAAAAAGTTGACATTGTAGGCAATGGAGAACCTCTGCGAGGGACAAGTGTTGAAATTATGTTGACAAAAGGGCAAGTTGACCAACATCCACGTTTCATTGTTTGAGGGTCTATTCTGGTATAATAGCTGGATGGCTAACTATTACAGCAGCCATAAAGGACTTTCAGGTAAGAAGATTCATGAAGATGGTGACATATGTGAGTTCTTCCTCTAATATCACGAATTGCTCAAGAATAGGGACAGGATACCTATCTGGACATTAAAGAAAATTTAGGTGCAATTGTTACTAATGATGTGCTGGTGTTAGTTCCAATTACAGGTCTTCATGCAAAATTCTACCCACTTAGAGCACCAGCCCTAGGGTGCTCTGTACTCTGCTGTGTCTTTTAATACTTCCTGAAGCAATTTCCATAGTAACCTTGTGCCTGGTTTTTGAGGCTTTGCATTTGATGGTCACCGAATCCGGGTGGTTTCTCTACAGTACTCCCTGTTCTAAAGATGGTCATTTTTACAGGTTGGAATTCCTCATGTGGATGTGACTTTCTTCTGGCCATCAAGAAATTCTCAGAGGGCCGGCCAGGTAGCTCAATGGATTACAGTGCCTTGCTTAGGCAGATGCAGGGACTGGGATTGGATCCCTGGTGTGCAGTGCCAGCCCCACCCCCAGGGCATGCCGAGACTGCAGTTGAGACTGGACATAGTGGCACATGCCTGTAATCCCAGCCCTTGGGAGGCTGAAAACAGAAGGATCACTATGAGTCTGATCTACATAGTGAGACCCTTAGACCATGTACTAAATACATTTTTAAAAAAAGAAATTCCCAAGTATAGTGGACATCTCAGTGTACTTCCATCTTCCTTCAGGACGTGGAGATTCATTTTACTGCTGAGGAGGTGCTACTTCTAGACACATTGAAGGCCCTGTCCAGGGATCACCCCAGTCAAAGAGTGACCCTTCATTCAGGATCCATTTTAGCCTTTCAAGAACAGCTCATACCCGAGAACTAGTTTTCAAGGATATAAAGAAACAACCTCTCCTTTTGCCTCAGTTGGGGCCATGACTGCAAAGCCCCCCAGTTCCAGGGATCCCTGGGGGATATGTTGAGACAAGTGCAATTCCACAAAAGCCCAGCTTCTTTCTCTTCCCACTTCTGCTTCCTTCACTTCCCCATAGGTGTTAATCTCAAAACAACACACCCAGTTAGGCTGCCTGAACCCCTATCTCAGTGTCAGAATCTTTTTCCTGAGGAATTGATTTAAGGGTCTAGCGAAGAGGCAGCCACATATATATCCTTACATGATCTTCAGCTGATTCCTACAAAACTGCTGACAGATTCTAAAAATGCCCCCACTGATACTCCTGGGGATTTAAAGGACCTTTGGAGTGTGGGCTGTTGGGGAGACCTAAGAGTGGCAACTTGAATGAAGAAGCTGCGACATCATCCTGTCACACTGAAGAGTCCTCAGAGAACCAAGGAGTTGTAGTCAAGTGGATGTTGACCCGTGATTCCTAGCGCTGCCAACAACAGAATGGTCTGTCAGGTGGTGAACTGTTTCTCTGAGATTTTTGGGGCTGTCGAATGTTTGAAGCAGATATATATCAAGAAATATAGACAAGAAAGGACAACCTACAAAGGGGGAAGAGAAATAAGTAAGCCTTGAGACTTAGATTTAATATCCTTGGAAACAGAAATGAATGATTTAAAACTTATTTATGTTTGCTCACCATTTGGTGCCTAGTGTTCTTATGTTATAATTTGTTTCACAAATGAGAGTGGATTTTATGTACCAGTAACACCTGGACTTTCTGTATATAGCACACTGGATCCAGACACTGTGTGGGTTTCTATCTATAGAAGAAGCCCACACTCATCTTCACCCTCATGCTTATTTACATAGTGTGGTTAACATTCTATACAGTAAGGGAGAGACAGCAAATCACCTCAGCCCCAGTGAGTTCTTTGTGACTGACATGGTTTGGTGGGACATGGTAAACACAAGGCAAGCTTTCAGAGTCTGTCAGATTGGTTGGGTAATAACAATATAAGTTTTCATTTTTCTCTTGTTTTCTCCCAAGCTCAAGCCAAAGATGCTAGACATTCAAAATCCAGCATTAGAAATTATACACTATTTAAATGTTTCATTTTTTTTGTCTACAGGGCATTGATGCCTGATTAAACTGTCAAATTATAGTATAAAGAAACTTATGGGAAAATGAATTTCTAAGCATTCTAAAAATACAGTACTGTAGGCTGATAATAGCACAAGTTCAAGAGGGCATATTCACCAAATTTTTGAGTTGTGAGATTGATAGAAATTAGATGGGAAGATATCGTATTAATTCACATTCAAGACATCAAGACCAGAAGCTGGTTTTTATAACAAAATACGCTCATTCCAAATTATCTTTTTCCTCAGGCTTTGCAGCTTTGTGATTATTTCTGAATATAGTGAATTTTCTTTATGTCCAAATATTTAATTTGGCAAAAAGAAGCTTCAGACATCAAGAATATTATATCATATCAACATAGATGTTCATTGAAATATTATATGCAAAACTGGAATATTGGCATGATCAAAACATTCAATAGGAGAATTGTTATTTAAATATAATGTATTTATATAATGCATTATAAATTATAAATACATTATACTTACATAACAATAGTCTAACTATATACCTATTAATCTTAAAAACATGACTATGTCATATTATTGACTGTTAAAATCAACACATAGCACAGATGGTATAATTCCTTTACATAATTCTATGTAGATACAGATGACAGCGAGTATGTGACTACATAGAAATATTATATATGCTATTATATAATAGAGCTTAACTCATCGTGTTAATTATTATTTTTCCTGAATAATAAAATTGCAAGTAACATTTACTCCATCCTCCATCCTTTCCTATCTATCTATCTATCTATCTATCTATCTATCTATCTATCATCTATCTATCTGATATTGTATATCACAGAAAACCTAATGCACACATACACACAGTCAGCCCTTAGAAAAGGAATTGAAAAATGCATGTGCATCAATTGCAAGGACCACGGTTACCCAAACAGCATTCAGCCATACTAACAAATGCCTAGAGTCTAAAGGTCACCACTGTGAGCACCTCTTGTAATTGTAGAGGCCAAAGGTAATTTGCATTAATTTCATGATGTCTCAATAAATTCAGAATTAAGATATCTAGACTTTAAAATATTTTTCTGGGCCAGCCAAATAGCTCAGTGGATTAAAGCACCTGCAAGCAGGCATAGAGGCTGGAGGTTCAATCCCAGGCCTTCCGTGCTGGCCCTTCTCGGGGTGTGCAGAGACGGCAATTGAGACTGGGCGTGGTGGTGCACGCCTGCAATTGCAGCTCTTGGGAGGCTGCAAATAGGCAGTTTACTTTGAGTCTGATCTAGTAGTGAGCCCCTGAACACCCTGTAAACCTTCCCTAAAAATACAATTATCTATCTATCCTTAAAGTATGTATACATTTTTAGGTCTCTGTCTCTGTCTCCATCTCTGCCTGTCTCTGTCTCTCCCTCGCTCCCCAAAAGAAGCATGTCTCTATAAATATTAGACTTCTCATCATTCTCTTCCTTGAGGCACTTTCTTCATTTAGGGTCTAGGATAAAGTGCTCTGCTGTTTTTTTTTTTTT
>NW_004524619.1:1844086-1863825 GCF_000260255.1 Octodon degus | reverse complement strand
CTTTCCTTTTACTTATATTATACCTTTCTATTTGTATTTCTTCTTTTAAGTTCTTATACTAGGGAGACTGTACGATATTTATACATGTGTGTCTGGTTTATTTCACTTATAAGTATATGTTCAAGTGGCATCCACTTCAATATAAAGGCTTCGAGTTTATCATTCTTAATGGCTAAATAACACTCCATTGTGTAAAAATACCACATCTTTTTCAACCATTCCTCAAGTGATGGGCATCTTGGTTGTTTCTAAGATTTGTCTATCACAAATTGTGCTGCTATAAACATAGGCACAAATATGTTACTATTATATGATATTTTCAGATCCTCTGGGAAAATTCCCAATAGAGGAATAGCTGGTTTAAATGGGATTTCCAGTCCAACTTTTCTAAGGAGTCTCCACACTGATTTCCATAATGGTTGCACCAGTCTACATTCCCACCAATAGGGGAGAAAGGTTCCTTTTCCCCCACAGCCTCTCTAACATTTGTTGGTTGATTTCTTTATGATAGCCATTCTTTCTGGGGTGAGATGATATCTCAATGTTGTTTTAATTTGCATTTCACAGATGATCTGCTGGTTTTCTACCCACCCCAAAGTCCATTGTCAGTTTCCTTTTACCAGCTCATCCTCATAATGTTAGAATGGCCCAAAGCTCAGTGTTTGCTTCCCTTCTGGTGATTTGTCTAGCTTTATAGAATTAAACACTATGCTAGTCATAGTCTATCGTCATTTAGTACTCACTTGACTCTCTTTAGATTCCTCTCTCTATTTCAGATGCTTCAGAGATAAAAACTATTTCTCAGACTAGTTTGCAGCTTAAGTTATAATGTAATTTAGGTCTTCCTAACCAGTCCTCCTGTGAGAAGCAAAAAGACAGAAAGGATATGGAAGCCACCTTCCCATTGTGGCTCTATCTGACATAAAAGTCCCAGAAAGCATTCCCAGAAGCGGAGCTCCGTACTTCGCTTTTCTCTGCCAGCGGTGTATGTGGATTGCTGGATTACAGCTCTGATGGAGGACTCGGAATAAAATCCAATGCTGTTCCCTGAATTTTGCCTCCTTTTCTAGCCACCAAATGTGTAAGGCTTTGCTTTAGATACTTTGAGTCAGTCCTTTGTCCTTGACTGAGCCCTGACTGATACCCCAATGGTTAAAAAAACATTATCTCTAGAGCAGACCTCTTTTGTGGTGTCATGTATCTGACATCTTTACTTTAATTTACAACAGGCAGTTCAACTTTATTTCTTTATTTTTATTTTTTTTTAAATTATTATTTATTTGATACAGGGTCTCGCTATGCAGTTCCGACTCATAGTGATCCCCCTGTCTCAGTCTCCCCAGCACTAGGATTGCAGGCATGTGCCACCATGCCCCCAGAGCAGCCTGTGATAACAGGGATCAAACTCCAGACTTTGCACTTTCCAGGCAGGTGCTTATGCCACTGAGCTACTTCCCCAGCCCAGCATTTCAACTTTGAATTCAAAATATAAGTAACTCATGCTCACCAAAGCCTGCTCCTTTCACAGGTCTGCATGTGTCAGTTGATGACCACTTATGCTTCCATTTGTGTAGGAATCATTTTGACAGTTTGAGATCATTTTGATTTCTGGTTTTCCAATGTCTTATCATGACTCAATGAATCATGTCTCTGCCTTCAAAATCTTTTTCTGTTTCCTCAAATAAAATATAGCTCCTTACAATTAAGGCCTTTTTTTCTCTTACTAGCCTTTATCATACCATGTCTGACATACTAGTAGGTGTTCAATATCCTTAAATGAATAAATAAATGGAGAGATAAGTAAGATCTAAAGCATTCTGGTTATAACATAGTAAAAAGCATTCTTAACCCAACTTCTGTCCTAACTTAAATCTGTTTAGGCTGCTTTAACAACAATATCATAAACTGGCTTGTAAGCAGTAGAAGCTTATTACTCAATATTCTGGAGGGTAAGAAGTCCAATATCCATAAGCAAAGTTGGTACTAGCCCTTTTCTAGGCATGATGTTGCCTTCGAGCATGGTAGAAAAGCTCACTAAATCTCTGGGGGCTCTTTTTAAATACTTTTTAAAAAATTATTTATTGATTGATATAGGTCTTGCTGTGAAACTCATAGTGATCCTGCCTCAGCCTCCCCAGCACTGGGATTACAGGTGTGTACCACCATGCTTTGTTTCAGAGCTGGCATGGCATGTGATAGCAGGGATTGAACTCAGGACCTTGCACTTGCCAGGCAGGTGCTTAGACTGCCAAGCCATCTCCCCCGCCCATCTCTGGGGCTCTTTGATTAGGGTACTAATCCCATTGATAGACTCAAAGCCACTGTGACCAAATAACTGTCCCAAAGTCACCCGTTTCGAACGCTATTCCAGTGGGGACTAGAAATCACTGTATGAATTATGGGGCATTCAGACCATATTATAGTTTACAGAAAACATTTGAGTATGTTTTTAGATAAATGATTCACAATATTTTTTGCGACTTTTCAGATTTTCATCTATCATACATAGAGTTTGCATCACTAGGTATTGTTCTCCCCCTTTGGATGGAGAAATAGCTATAAAATAATTTTCTTTAGGGCTGTGTTCAGAATATGGATTGGTTCTCACTTTAGTGTTGCTGTTTTAACAAAGATCACAGCAGCAAAAGCATCAGCATCAATTATTCACCGAGCACACACTACGTGCCAAATCTTATTCGAGGCATTTATGTTTAATTTTTATTATCAAAATGATGATTGTATATAATATAACAAATTGAAAGGAAAAAAAGATGGGAGAAAAAAATCAAACCATGCTCCAAGGTTTATAGTGGAATGTACCATTTTCTCACTGCTCTTATTTTGGCTATTCTGTTGTTATTTCAGTCCGCATTGTAAAATTAATAATTTGCATTCCAGTATCTTGAATTTTCTGTTGGAAATATTATTTGATGAATTTTCAAGCTCTTTGCAAGGTTAGTATTGAGCAATTGTATTTTAAATATTACATGTCCTCCAGAACTCATGTGTTGGGGACTTGGTCCCTAATGAAATAGCATTCAGAGGTGGGGCTTTTCAAAAGGGACTGTATCATGTGGGCTGAAACTTCATCACAGGGTTAATCCACCGAAGGCTCACAGCTCAATGGGCTCATTCTAGGCCTAAGTGGAGGAAACAGGTGTCGGGGGTGAGCCTTTGCAGGGTGTAGTTTGTCCCTGGCGCCTTACTTGCTGGCTCTTACCTGCTTTCTCTGTTTCCTGGCTTCCATGAAGTGACTAGTTGTACTCTCCCATGCCCTTGTCCCATGGTGACATTCTCCCTTGTTCCAAGATCACAAGTATGGAATCAGCCCAACCACAGATGAAATTTCTGAAACCATGAACCAAAATAAACCTATCCTTCTTTAAACTAACTTCTCCAGGTATTTTGTCATAGCAATGAAAAGCAGATTAACACATCTCCTATCTCCTTTCCCTTATAGTTATTTCAAACCTTTTGAAAAAATTTAGTTTTAACATTTGCTTTATGGTGATCATATAAATATAAATTTTAAATCATTTTTGGTTAGTATTGGAATTTATAATTGTTTCACTTTGGAAAAACTTAATTTTCTTTGAAATTATCACTATATTTTTTCAAATTCTTTAAAAACAGTTTGTCAGTTAAATTTGATTATATGAATGTGATTAGCTTTGGAGTTGCTTAGGTGATAAGTAAGGCATACTTCTGAGTGTGTCTGCATTGGTCATGGAGGCCTAACCTTGGGTACTCTATCTAGTTTCTTACCCTTTCCCTCTGATACTGCTCCTGTCTTGCTTTCTGGGTGCCACGAACTAAACAGGCTGGCTGTGATGTGCCTTTCTATTGTAGCATGTCCATGTTGGAAACAGCTGACTATGAACTGAATTTCTTGAAAACATGAGCCGCATTAGAACTCTCCTTTAAATTATGATTATTGGTTTTTGTGTCTTTCAGTGGCAAAGCTTGACTAATATAGATAACTTGGATTAGCGAAGGAGTAGTGGGATCCTTGCTGAGCGTATGGTTTAGAAGCCTTTGGAACTGGTTTAAAGAAGTTTAGAAAGGCTTGACAGATACTTTGGGTGGGTATAAAATTCTATTATAGAATGATCTCATCCTAAAGTTTTGACCACATGGCTTCATTATCTACTAGCTTCCATCAAGAAATATGATAACATTATTTTTGCAATATTTTTAAAGCATGTAATATATAACCCTTCAAAAAGCTTTAAGGACATCCTTTTATGTGCTATTAAATTTTCAATGTGGTTTAATAATAAGTGTATTTCATTTCTTATGTAGAACACTCCCTAGTAACTTTAATGTAGAAATTCATGTCCTGCTATTCTGAAATTCCTCTTGGTTTCTTTGATAATTCTTGTGGTCATTAAGAGCAGTAATAGAAAACTAATAGTATACATAGAGCTTTGATTTTTCTCTCTCCTCAGTTTTAGAAACTTTTATTATTTGGATGTTGAATATCCTAGATTTCTTTTTTTTTTAAATTTGGATTTCCACTTCAGTGGGACAACTCACTTAGTTTTATTTATTTATTTGTGTGTGTGTGTGTGTGTGTGTGTGTGTGTGGCCAGCTCAGCCCACCAGGGGGCATGGCTGGCTGGCATGTGGTGCTGGGGGATTGAACTGCGGTCCCTTTGCTTTGCTACGCTTGTTCTAAGTAGGTGCTTAGACCACTGAGCCATCTCACCAGACCACTGAGCCATTTCACGAGCCCCTAAATTTCTATTTCTAATCTCATTGTGTATTTCTTCCTTCCTAAAACACTGCTTCACTTTCATTATTTGAGCTACTTAGTACTGTTAAGAATTTCTTTGTTATTATATTTTTATTCCTTGAGTGTTCTTGCGTGGACTCAAGATTCAGACTACTTATGTTCATAACAGAGCTCTTCTGTATGATTTTGTGCCCAGGACTTAGTAAGTTTCACATAGGTATACAATAAAGAAAGTAAATTGAGAGCACCCTCGTTGTTAATACATGCAGCATCTCCATTTATTTCTCTTGGAACATTATTGCCTTCTGGATTTTTCAGTGCTACTTCTCATTCCTTGTCCTCTTCTCTTAATGTCGCGCCTTCTTCTCACCTTTCTTCTCCTCCTTTTTGTTTCCATCTCTGTATTTCATATTAGAAAAGCAAATATGTTTGTTGGTTCCTTTTGCATGCATGTTTAAGATGAAGACTATGTAGAAGCAACTGAAAGGTGTCTGTGCATGTATGTGTGTGTGTATATATGCATGTGCGTACTTGTAGATATTCATTTTCTCTTAGTGTTCTTTATTTATGTTATTAATTTTATTGAGGAACAAATAGCAATGAGACAGTTTCAAAACCCATTAATAGGACAGTTTCAATAATTAATACATTGCATATTGTTGTCTTTATAGTGGTTATTCATAGTACAAGATGCAGATGTGATATCCTGTCCAAACATTATTAGTACAAATCTTTCTTCTCATTGAATTAAGAGAAAGTAGCTGTATATCTATCCTAATTATTTTGTATATACAGATACAAAATGGTCCTTCATTTGTATCCTCTTTTTTGTTTAGTTTTGTCAGAGATGGGTATTCCATTGCCATTTAAATATTGTAGGTGTGTGAGTTCAGCAAAATAATCTAATATACTCCAAAAATAGTCCATAATAGTAGTGGGTTATCTGTAGGATTGGCAATGTCAGAAGTTGTTGACTTGAGCCCTTTACATCTCAGCATATTAATATGGCTTAGTGTAAGAACTCAAAAGAAGAAATGAAAAAAGAAAGTTATAACACAATTAAAAGGAAAGCAAGAATTTAAGGATTAAACAACGAAGAGAAGGCAAGGAGAAAAGCTAAGAAACATGACAAGGGTGTAACCGTACATTAACCTTGCACAAGATGGTTAAGGCAATGATCCTGAGACTCTTCAGCAGGTTTTTTAAACTAGCAGCTAATTGGTAGGATTCTCACCCTCACTTTCTATATATGCTGTTACCTGTGAACTAAGCAACTGCACTGAATAGCAATGTGTGATACTAGGGTCATGCTTGGAATGCCTGTCATTCTTTTCTTGTAAATATGTACTGCTTGTCCTGTCATATCAATTACTGCTATACTGTCTCTCAAGTAAATGTTTATTTTTTTAAAAATGGTAATAAATGAAAACAAGAGACAAGAAAAAAAAAAGTCATAGGACTGTCCTGCTACACTGCTGTATATAGTTCTCTTGGTGTTCTAACGAATTACCAAAACTAGAAGGCGTAGAACAATACAAACTGAACGTGTTACAGTCCTGTAGGTTAGAAGTCTGGTGTGGGTTTCAGTGGCCCAGAGGAGAGCTAGCAGAGCTGCTTTCCTTTCTGGAGCATGTGAGACGAACCTGCTTCCTCCCCTTTCCAGCATAGAGAGGCTGCCTGCATTCCTTGGGCCACAGCCACCTTCCTATTTCAGTGCCAGCAATGGCGGGTTGGGCTCTGCTCACATCACACCCTTCACCTTATTACAGTCACTTCTAACTTCCATTTTGTGTGTGCCTCTGCCACTTTGAAGGGTGCTCATGATGACGTTAGTTTGCGTGGATCATCCAGGACAGTTTCTCTATCTCCGGGTGAACTAATTAGCGTCTTTAATTTCATTGCACACTGAGTATGTCTTTGACTTGAAACCCAAGATGATTCCAAATGGTGACTTTTCACAGCCATTTGGACACTGGGGAAGAGCCACCAGAAGTCGCATGGTGCCGCATCCAGGGACACAAGGGATGAGACGCACCATCATGTTTCTTTGGGTGACACTTGGCAGCCGCACTCATTGTATTTTATTATCACATTTCATAAAGACACTCATGAAGGACTTGCAGAGCTGTTTCAGAAATTGGGCAGAATGTGTCCAAAGTGAGGCGTGTTTGAGGAGGATTAATCACAATGCGGCTTTTATTGTAATACGTTTAGTTTTAAAATGTACACATTCACCATATTTTTAAATCATCCCTTATAGTCAAGGATTCCCTAAGACTAAGTCACAGTAATTTTTGAAGGACTATTATTTTGCTCTTCAAAGTGTGTATATGGCGCCTCTCCACCATGGGCTTCATTGGGTAGCAGCCTTGTTTTTCCACAGGGTACCTCTATATTCTGTAGGACTGGTTAATTTTTCCAGGGAGGATAGATTTAAACTCACTTCAATTACTGCGGAGGGAAGAAATTAAACTGAGTCTGTGTATGGGAGCTTAGTGCCTGAGGAGGCGTTAGAGGGGATACCACCATTTGAATTTATCCCAGTCTTCCGTCACCAGTGCTGGAACATCAGCCTGCTTATGGTTTTGGGCCAGAGCCTTGCGAGAGACTGAAGCACTGATCTTTTCCTGAGGCCAGAGGACAGTGAGTTGCCTGACTGTGTGGAGGAGGAGAGGGATCCTAAAGATCTGACTCTACCCTACACGAAAAAAAAAATTTTTTTAACTTGATTTTGACATACTTTCAAACATACTGTGAAAACTTCACTCAGTAAGAAAAATCTCCTTATGCCCTTCACTCAGATGCCTCAAATGTTATCTGTTGCTTTAGCATTCTCTCCCCTGGTACATAAGCAAGCTGGATCCTGTTTCCTTGGCAGCTATGCTGGTTTCTGATCCGATAGCTGTGTTGCTGCAAACTTCAGGGCTTAACACAGATGTATAGAGTTCTGGAAAGTAGATTTCTGGAAATGGCTTCGCTGGGCTGACATGAAGGTGTTAGCAGGGCCGTGTTCCTCCTTGAAGCCCTACTGGAGGTTCAGTGTCCTTGTTTTTCTAGCCTTTAGGGCCTGCCTGCATTTCTTGGCTTGTGGCTTCACTCCTCTGCCTAGTCAGTCTGGCTCTGCTCTCTAATCTGCCTCTCTTCCACTTTAAAGACCTCTGTCTTCTCATTGGACCCACCTGTACTAGCCAGGATGAATTCCTTCAAGTCAGACACTGAGAAAACTTAATTACATCTGCAACCTCATCCCTCCTTTGCGTATAAAGTCACATATTTACACGTTTAGGGATTAGAACATGGACCAATATCCTGCTTTTCCTACATGGATCCATTATTCTTTAAGCACTTCCATATTTTCTGGGAAAGCAAGATATTCAAGGCTTGTTTGGTACTTTATCTCTGCTACAATGTATTATAACTCTTATTTGACTAAGGAGGAGATGAGGCATGCAGAACAATTAATTAGCCAGCCCATGGTCCTTAGATAAAGGGGCTAGAGCCAGGAGAGGGAGGCGAATTCAATCATACTTTATGTTATCCTCATGCTCCTAACTGATTGACTACACTATAGGATAGACCTCACTTTGCAAAGGTGGAACCCATTTTGAGGTATTGGTATAGTAAAATAGAATCTACACTTACTATTAAGTTGTTTGTATAGATACTTTCATATACACACACACACACACATTTGAGATTTGGAATATAAATAGTAGGCTTATTTTGGCTATTTCTTTATTGAAAATTATTTAATTAAAAAATAAATGATATTCTTTCATTGGTTTTAAGTAAATGAAAATCTCTGTGCCAATTTGCTTGTCCGAGGTAATTTTCTAGCAATCAAATATATATGTATTTTACACTGTATATTCATGTTGCATTATTTTCAGTTATTAAATAGGTTCAACTGAATAATTTATCCATTGAACTTTAATAACTGTGTTGGGTTCTAAACATGAGCTTTAAGCAACTTGTTTGTTCACATTGTTGATCTGAAGTTAGTGATTAAGGATTGACTCTGATAATATTTTCTCCACAACTTAATTAATGATGTTGATTTTGGCATAACGTTTAATTTTTTTGTGCAAAGATTATGTGTGTGTTTTAACAATGTGGGCCAAGAGTGACTGAGCCCAGAATAACAGTAAACTTTTGAGATATCGGCCACTTAAGCAGTATTTATAGTAGAAGTAAGCCTTCACCGTAACGCTCTCCAACAGCCTTGTAGCCTTAACGGCTCTAGCTGATGCTGCCACAGTAAAGAAGCCAGACTCCCCAGGAACAAATACGAAATTAAAAAAAAGTCAGTCAATCTGCACCCTCCCTTCTGGTCTGGTCCCAGCATCATTTCTTCTTGCAATGGCCAAAAGTGCCCCACTAGCAGGTTAAAACCCTGTGGGTCATTCTGTTAAAGAATACCAGGCAGTTGGCTCTTTTTTCCCCACAGTTGCCACTTTGGAACTGCCAGGGAAATGCCGATGGGACTCCTGACCCCAGGACCAGTATTCAGGCCCCGGAGCTGGCAGGGCTTTGCAGAGTGGGCTGGTGACTCTTGCTATTCTGCAGCATCTCCTTTGCAGGAGCCAAGAAAAAGCCTTTTGTTTCCCTGAGGGTTACATCAGCTGGACTGACCGGGTTCTGTGTGATTTGATCGTCCTCAGAATGGAAGCATTACTCCTCCTCCTCCTCCTGAGTTCTTGTCTTTCTCAGGAGTTTTCCTTCCCTGCCAGGACACCTAAGCTGCTTTTGCTGTCACCCCCATTTCTTTCCCCTTGTCATTCCTATCCTACTCTAGAAGCCCCCTTCCCCATCATTTGTTACACTCAAGGCAAAGATGCCCTGTCAGAGTTCTCCAGCTTCCGGCTTCAATGTCAGGCGGCTTCTCTGGACGTGTGGAATCTGCCTCTGAAGGACCCTTTGGAAGCCTACTGTGCAATTTCAGGCTCCCTGAAGTAGGAATACGTGCTGCCTTCTGGGCTGCCACAGTTCCCCGGCTCTGAGCTGGGTCACCGCTGTGGGCTCTCAGTTTGCTGAAGATCTTACAGAAGCGTGCGTTGATTTCTACCCCCAAGTGTATTGCTGGAGCCTAAAATTCTCTGTCAGGATTTAGAAGCAGTAACTGAAGAGTGATTGGACCAGCACTTGGCAGACCTTCCTGAGTGCAGGAGTGAGCCATGCGTGCCCTAAAGTGCCACTGCTGAATTAGGAGGTGGAGAACACGCACTTCTAAGGATCTCGGGTGTGAGGCTGATGCCTCAGAACTGCGGGCTACACTTTGGGAAGCAACTGATAGTGCAACTCTGTGAGTTTTCATAAATGTCCCATATTTTCTTCTGCAGATGTGTCGCATTTGCTATTGATCTGTAGCAAACCAGGTGCATCCCTTTTCCTAATTTTTTTTTCTAAGACTTGTCTTCCCAGAAGAAATCACTGAACATTCTGCTAATTAGCCAATAGAAAAAGATATGTGCAGATACTTCTATGTGTTTTCATAGCTACGATTGGTCTGAAAGCAGTGTTAGTATACCACCCTGTGTCCATATGTAAATTATAAACTTTAAAAACCAAAAAGAAATCAAACAACAGCATGTAAGAATATATAGAGATAAATTAGTTTCTTATACTGCTTCTTTGTAATTTGGCCCATTCTTTCTTGGACCAGGGAGGGAATTTATGAATAATTTATATTGGGAGGGGAAAGGTCTGTGGAAAATAAAAAGTGAGAGCTACTATTTACTCAATTTTTAAATCTACCACTGAGTGAAAGTTTCTTTCCCACATCCTATGTTTTCACGTTCAGGCTGACAGAGGAGCAAAAGTTTAAGATGTGTCCTCTTTCCTCCATGCACTCTAACCCAGTTAGCCACTCAGTTTTGGATTTCTGCCCTGGGCAATAACCAGCACAAGAAAGGACAGATCTGAGGTCCTGACAGTTTACCAGCCCAGGCCAGAGTCCTACTAAAATGCCTGTTCTATACAGGTAGCCGGTATCTTTAAAAGAATATTTTTTAATTTGAGTTGAGTTTCCTGGATAATTACCTGGCATGGATTTTCTTTTCATCAGTAGTATTTGGAGCTGGGTAGTTCAGTAACTTAGAAGGAGAAACAACAGATAGTGAGGGATCCTGGTGTCAATGTGAGGATAGGCCAGTGTGCATGTGTGAAGGTGCGTGCGTGCGTGTGTGTGTGTGTGTGTGTGTGTGTGTGTGTTTGTATATATGTGTTTATTGTTGTTGCTGCTTTTTGGGGCAGAGGTATTAGAAGGCTGTGGGAGGCTTGGGCTAATACTGAATGTGCTGGTACTTAGTTCCCAAACTACACAGGTCCTTTGAACCTCAGTTTTCTCCTCCGTAAACTGGGGATGATCCATGGTGCAGTCATTCCCATTGCAAATCTCATAAGATAACATATAGAAATGAGATGACGTAGAAAGCAGGCTAAAAGATTGTGGTCACCATCCAGAAACCAGGCTGTCCCCACCTCCTCTAGCTTTGTGTTCTTATTCCTTGTTGTCCTTCAATCATTTCATAAAATGGTACAAGTCCTCATTCCACACATTGTGGGAGACGGGGGGACTCACTCCCTTCACAGGCTTCAGGCCAGCAGCTCTGGGGAACCTCAAGGTCACACATTTCTTCAGGCCACCTCTCTTCCTTGGGTCCCTTCTAGCTGTTAGTTTCCAGTTCCTAATTCCCTCCTATCCTGCTTTTAGTAGTGAGTCTTTTAACTCCATGCCTCACAGTCCCTTTTGCTTTGTTCTTTCAAGCAAGCTAATCATCCCAAGTTGTTGTACATTTCCTGAGTTTTGCTGGTCACAAAAGGTGTGCGCACAACCACCTTAGCTAAACAAACACACCAAGCTACGTACTAGACTACTGCCTGTTCTCTGGTTCTCTTGAAGTTCTTGCCACATGGTACTTCTCACTGGCTACTTTCCTTTCTTCATCTGCCTGGTTTCAAATCACACCATTGCCCTTTGCTTTCCTCTGTTCTCTTTTCTGCATTTAGTGGTATCTTTCTGTCTGTCCTTCCTCCTGACCAGGCTTGCTTTCCCTACTTTGGTAAGCTTTGTGCAGAAAGTTTGCTTCCTCTTAACTCTTGCCTCAGATCTACATTGTGACACATTAGAAACACTTCAGAAGATCTTACACTTACTCAGATGCATCTTGGGCCTTCTTTGTAGAAGGCCTGAATTTTGCCTCCCTTCTAACAATTTGTAGGTTGAGGTCCCAACCTCAGTAACTGAATATAACTATACTTGAAAGTGTATTTTTTTTTTACAGATGTGATTTTAAAAGAGATAAAATTTGGTTATTAGGGGCCAGCCAAATAGCTCGGTGGATTAAAGAGCCTGCAAGCAGGCACAGGTGCTGGGGGACCGACGCATCTCCAGGCCTGCTGGGCCAGTTCTGCCCCTGGGGCATGCCAAAACAGTGAATGAGATTGGGTATGGTGATGCTGACCTGTAATCCCAGCTCTTGGGAGGCTGTAAACAGGTGGATCACTATGAGTTCGATCTGGTAGTGAGACCCTGAATACCCTGTAGATCCTTCCCTAAAATACCAAAAAAAAAAAAAAAAAAAAAAAAAGTCATTATATTGGGTCATAATCCATTATAACTAGTGCCTTTATAAGAAGAGATTAACACACACACACACACACACACACATGCACACACACACACATGCACACACATGCACACATGCAATTGAAAGACTATGGGAAGACACAGGAGAAGATGGCTATCTACTAACCAAAGACAGAGGCCTCAGAAAACTACTTTCCCAATACTTTAGACTTCTAACTTCTCTGATTATGAAAAAAATACATTTCTGCTGTGTAAACCACTTGGTCTATTAACTTTGTTATGGCAGATCTAGAAAACTAATATATGACCAATAGAAACATAGTGTGAGCCACACAAGCAATTTAAAAATTTTAGTGGCCACATAAAATAATGGAAAGTGATTAAAATATCACTATGTAAGCAATATAAAAGTAATAATGGGCTAGTTCATACTTTTCTCTAACTCTCAAATATCTTTGTACCTTACAGCACATCTGGGGCAGGGGATATAGCTTGGCAGCATGGCACCTGCCTGGCCAGTACAAGGTCCTGAATTCAATTCCAGGCACCATGCCCCTCCACCTCCCAAACAAAATCTTTTTTTTTTTTTTTTTGCAGGACCAGGGATTGAACTCAGGCCCTTGCACTTGCCAGGCAAGCGCTTGTTCTACTGAGCTATCTCCCTGGCAAAATCTTACAGTGCATCTCAGTTGGTGCAACCACATTACAAGTGCTTTGTAGCCATTTGTGGTCTGAGACTACAGTCTTCAGCAGCATACATAGCTTTAACACTGTAAGACACCATGGAGCAGTTGAAATAACAGGTAGAAATAAGAACAGGGAGATAGCTCAGCAGAGTAACTGCCTGCTTAGGCAAGTGCAGGGACTGGGATTCTATTACTGGCACCACATGCCACACCAGCCCCATCCCCGGGTGCGCTGAGCTGACCACCAAGACCCAGTGTGGTGGTTCATGACTATGATCCCAGCACTGGGAAGGCTGAAAACAGCAGAATCTTTACGAGTCCTAGCTGAATAATGAGACCCTGTACCAAATATGTTTAGGAAAAAAAAGAAAGAAAGAAAAGAAAGAAAGCCTAACTTTTGTAGATTTAACTAAACAATAGCCAACATTGTCCTTTTAGTGCATAGCACTGTGCTCAGTGCTGGATGTACAGATATACAGTTGCAAACAAGAAAAGTCCTTGTTCCTCTTCTTGGGAACAAGGACTATGCCTCATATTTGTGTTTTAGTTCGTGTTGCAAAACAGATTACAAAGTATGTGGCAAGCATTAATATTTTTTCTTTATATAAAAATATAGTCAGAATGTAAATGATAAATATATGAGTCCATGAGAGTATGGTATGGGTTTAGTGTCTGGTGGCTGGGGTAAGTGGCTTTGCAATATTTTTTGGGTTTCTTTCACAGAAAGAATTCTTTAGAAGTGTCAGAGTTTGACTGAATAGCCAATATTCTGTCTTTTTTCAAGTGGTATTTTGACTGTTTGGTCAAATTTATTTTTCCTGTATATTTCACTTGAATGTCACTTGAGTTGTTTTAATATTTAGCATGTATTGCCGGTGGGCACTCAAAAGATGTAAAATTACATTCAAGAGCAAAGGAACACAGAACATTTTAGAAGGGGAAATCTCGATAGGTCTAGCTGAGTTTGAACTTGTGCCATCCCATAACCATTTTCCTTTGTGATGGTTATTTCCTTCAAATGTATTACATTTTTATAAATACACACATGCATATGTACGTACACTGCACATATTTTAGCAATCTGAACCTGTAAGGTAGTTTGCACTGTAAATTTACTCCTGCCTTTGTAAAGAAATTTTACTCAAACTTATTTAATTCTGTGTTCTTTCTAGGCTTAAGTACATGCCCCTTCTTTTTCTTTTTGAACATTTGGTCCTTGCAAATTTTCCTCCATCTGCTACCCTAGATTTGAAGTGTCTCTTTCTCTCCCCCCCCCCCGCCTGCCTCTGTCTCTCTGTCTCTGCCTCTTTCTCTCTGCCTCTCTGTCTCTGTGTCTGTCTCTGTCTCTCTGTGTCTGTCTCTGTCTCTCTATCTCTGCCTCTCTCTATCTGTGTCTCTCTGTCTCTGTCTCTGCCTTTCTCTGTCTGTCTCTGTCTCTTTCTGTCTCTGTCTCTCTCTGTCTCTCTCTCTGTTTCTGCTTCTGCCCTCCCCAGAATGCAGAGCATATAGTGTTTTCAACCTTTGTAAATAATTAAGGTCCTTGAGTTCTTGTATCATTCTGGTTGCCCTCTGTTGTACCTTCTTGATTTCAATAATATTCTTTTCTTATTAATGCGATCTGTCTTATAGGACTGCTCTCACTGCATTCCGAATGGAGACCCTTCTCTAGCGCCCTCCATTATAGTGTAATAATTATTGTTGACCTGTATTCATTGGCTGTACATCCACAATTCCATTTCCTATTCTTCAGTGCTTGGATTTTCCCCTATTTCTTTTTCTTCTTATATCATTTTATTATCTAATGACTCATTAAACCTCAAAGTTCACAGGTATCTTCAGCTCCTTTCTATCTGTCCTTGGTCACAGATAGTCTTCTGCAAAAGACAACTGCTTACACTAAGCTATTATGCCTGATTGAGACAGGAATAGCTCAGGAAGTATTTGCAGACATTCGGACACAAGAGAGCTCTAACAAACTCAGGAGGTGACAGAGGAGGTCGGTGGCTCAGGGTTTTTGGATTCAAGGAAGCAACAGCCATGCTCAGAGAAGGACACTGCCATGCTGGTGCCTTTGCCAGAAATAACCACTGTCCCCAGGGGAAGTGTCCTGTGAACAGCTGGGGTGCATCTGGTGCCCTTCTCTGACCCATCTCAAATCTTATGTTTCTTTCCTTTGTCTCTCCTGCACTTGGTTTCTGGTTTGCTTCTTGATTTTCCATATCAGTCTTCCTTCCCACCTTTACTATGTTAGCTCTATCCTCCCCAAATTATTTTGCATAGGCACTGGCATTGCCGTACTCATGACTTAAACTCCCAGTGATCCTTCATGGCTTAAATAAAATAAATCTTTCCATAGTTTTCACTTTTAAGGGCTCCAGCTACTGGTTGGGGTGATCTTATGCAGTTTCTCTGCCTTACTGTTCACCTTCCTTTGTTAGATTCGGTTCTCCTACACACATTCATCCCTTCTCCATTATCTCAAATGTAGTTTTGGGCACAGTTCCAATGTTTTTCAAATTCCATTTCTTCATCTCTTTAAACTACTGCTTAAATTTTGACTTCTTGTCCAGGTGTGGTGGCCCACGTCTGTAATCCAGCATTCAGGAGGTTGAGGCAGGTGGGTCTGTAATCCAGCATTCAGGAGGCTGAGGCAGGTGGATCATGGTGGTTTCAAAGCCAAGCTGAGCTACATAGTGAGTTTAAGGACAGCCTGAACCACACAGTGAGTCCCTGTCTTGAGAAAAAAAGAAAGAAAAACAAAAAATTCAACTTCTAAAAATTTTGCTTAGAGAACTACCTAATTATAAATAGTTGTATTAATGTGCCACTCAAATATATCCAAGCAAAAAATGGTAAAATGCAAATATTTATTTAAACCATACTCCATGTTGGAAATAATTCTATTTGTTTCAGGTGTGCATTTCATTCCAGAATTGCCAAAGCTACTGGGAATATGGAACAGTTTTATCCACTACACTCAGCCCATCTGCCAATTGGTTTAGAAAACCAGATGAACTCTAAGGACTTGTAATAACTTGGTTGCAAATTGTTGCTTTTTGGAGCAAATCTGAACCTACTAAAAATAACTAGAAATGAAACCCTTAAAGTTTATCTAGCAACTCATAGGGAGTGCTGTGTGCATGTGCGCATGTGTGTGTGCGTGTGTGTGTGTGTGAGAGAGAGAGAGAGAGAGAGAGAGAGAGAGTGTGTACACTGAGAAAGGGAGAAGGATATCAAAATTATCTCGGGAAGATTTTTAATATTTTTCATATGTGAGTCCCTTTTTAAAACCTTTTATTTAGGTTATCCTCTGATAATTTTTTTTCTGATTTCAGTGATTTTCTTGTCTTACTGACCCTAGTCACTTTCCGGGGTTGCTTCTCTGGCTTCCCAGATGGAGGTGGTGTTGCACGGCTCCGGTGACCCCCACTCCATGTGATCTCACTCACTGAACTATATCTCCGGGTTGGCCTAGCATGACTCAAAGGATGCACATTAAAATAACATCTCAGTGTTATTACATATCACTCCTTTCCCATTCCCCTTTCCCCCGGGTGAAAATGAAAGAAAAGTAGTCTCAACTCTGGTGAGTTCATGGTAAAAGAAGCTCTCATACTCCACTGTTGAGAGTGCAAATCGTTCCAGCCTCTCCGGAAGGCATTTTGCCCATGCATCTCAAGATCTTATATTTGTACTTCTAGAAATCTGTTGTAAGGTAACCAGACATATTACAAGACTTACACACCATGATGTTAGATTGTATAGAAATGATTAGATGTTGGTTACGCTGTTTATGGGGTGTGGTGTTATCCTTCTTTTGTTGCTCCTAGACACCATTTTACAGAGCTCAGTCTGGAGAAACAAACATTCTCATACTGGCCTGCCTGGCAAAGATAGTACCTTACTACATTTTAGAAATTAGAAAAATTGAGGTCTAGAAATCCCAAATAATTTTTGTATTCTAAAATCCAAATTTGCCTTGGCAGATTATCCAGTTATTGACTGAATTAACAGCTTGTTGGTGGCATCTATAATAATCCTGGATGAAGTATCTCTGGATTTCATTTCCATGAGCAAAAAAATAATCCTCTCTTACTGAAGCCACTGTTGTACTCAGTTTCTGTTATTAGCAGCTACAACTAATTCCTAACTGATGCAGGATATTTATATGGTAGTTACAAGCTGGCAGAATTTGAGAAACCCAGTTTATAAATATTCCAAAATCATTTTTATTTTACTTAGGAATGTGTATATGTGGTATTTTAGATAACTAGTAGTAATAATTAATATAGGTATGAAGATTTATAGTTTTCCAAACATGTCCACAAGATATGATTTTATTGATTTATTGACACCAGTCTTGGTAAGGTTTTAATGGAAAGAGAATATGCAGAATTATTTGGAATTCTAACTTTGAAATTGGAAATAGCTAGTTTATGACTTCAGATAAATATGGTAAGGAGACAAACATTCTCATTTCACAGAGGAGAAAAGTGGGTTATCATGAAGTGGCTTTTCTTTCTTTCTTTTTGTATTTTAGGGAAGGGTCTACAGGGTGTTCAGTGTCTCACTACTAGATGGGACTCCTAGTGATTCCCCTGTTTTCAGCCTCTTAAGAGCTGGGATTACAGGCATGTACCACCACACCCAGTCTCAATTGAACCCCTGGCCCCTGTGCCTGCTTGCAGGCACTTTAATCCACTGAGCTATGTGGCTGGCCCATGAAGTGGCTTTTCTAAGGCCCTTGGTTTTCTAAGCCCCAAAGGTCTCTTCCAGCATTGAGACTCTCTTCTACTGTATTTCTGACCTCAGCCACATACCTAGCACTTCCATCTGAAGTGCCTCAATGTCATCAAATCTTCTTCTGTTTTCTGATATGAGGGCTATGCAAGAAAATACTGGTCTAAAAGAAGAGATGAAAAAGTTAGAGTAACTCTGGTGTTTCAAGAAAAATATCAGCAAGCCTTGCCAGAAGGGAACACTATTGCTATGGATTTAATGCGCTAATAACATCCCTCCCTTGTTTATTTTACCTGCTTGGCTCCCTTTGGTGTTTGGGTTTGTAATCCTAAATAACCTGGAAGCTCCCTGGTAGCTCAGTAAACAAGGAGGCAAGGACTGCTGCTTGGCGTTAGGTACAGAACATTCAAAATTCCTCCTCATACTTTGACTGAAGATCGAAAGCTTTACAGAAGTGAAATCCTGTAGATTCGGTGTGTGATAATATAAGTGTTAGACACTGGTTTGTGATATTTAAGAACTGTGACTTAGGCAATCATTTTAGTTTAATGTTCTAGATCCATGCTATCCAGTATACTAGCTCCTAGACACACTCGCATTTCCGTGTCTACTAAAATTAATTAAAATAAAATAAAATTTTAAAATCTGTCTCCTCAGTTGTACCAGTCAAATTTCACATGCACAATTGCCACACACGGCTAGGCATAACCACGTAGCATGCTGCAGGCTGTGGGATGTCCCCACCATCACGGAGAGGTCAAGCTAGTACCGCTTGTCTAAATCAGTCCTTCTCAACTCTTCCATGCTTCCAGCACTGCTGAGGTGTACATATGCGATGCCATTTAAAACAGTGCCCCCTTGTGCTTTTCTCCCACAGAAAACATCCCTTCTCAAAGGCAAGAGGCTTGCAAGGTCCAAGGTTCGATCCCTGGTACGGCATGCAGGGTTGGCCCCAGAACCCCAGGCATGCCATGCCAGCTGCCAAAACCGGGTATGGTAGCACACACCCATAATTCCAGCATTGGAGAGGCTGAGACAGGAAGGAGGATCACTATGAGTCTGAGCTACATAGCAAATAAATAAAAGACCAAAATAAAATAAAATAAACACACAGAAAATCACAGAGTAACATTAGCACTACAAAGGAAGATCTCATTCAGTGATTTTCAGATGCTAAAAAAGTTACTCGAAAAGAGATCCCCAAGATCAGAAAAGCAAGCACCCTGCCCCAGAACACAGCCAGCGCGGAAGCTTGGAGTCCAACTCAGTGTGGTAAATGCTTTCTAGTATTTATAGCTTCTTCTTATCATGGGCTGTTTCCTAGTCCCTCCTTCATCCTAGTACCTCTTTCTGGTGAGATCTGTGTTCACATCCTCCTCCTAGAGATTTGCTCTCAGCGTGTAATAGCATTTTCTTTTACCTGAATTGCCTCTTTTGTTGTTGTTCCCTTTACATACACAAAATTGTTTATTTAGTATTTATACGGTTGTTAGGGCTAAGTGGTTATTTATTCATTTATTATAGAAAAAAAGATCTATTAAAATTTGCTTTTCCTTCCGAATCATGTGGGGCTTGACTTTTCCCCCCTAAAATAAGGCTTCGACTCAAAATCTATGGAGGGAGCCGAGGGTAACTTTTCAGCCCAAGGGAAGTTATCAATTATTAAATGGGAGGTTGAAGGACAAATGAAGGTGTTTGAAATAAAATCCTTTGTTTGTTTGTTTTTAAAACCATAGCTTATTCATCTCCTTTTTATTTGAAAAGTAAACTGGATAGACTAAAAATTACAGCAAAACTCTGTTCACAGCATCACAATGGGGCATAGAATTTTACCCCCTAGGTATCATGCATGATTTAGTGGGGAGTGGGGGGGGGGCGAGCACAGCCAGAGCAGAGTCGTGCTGCCGTGTGGGCTGCTTGCCTGCTGCCTGCTTGCCCACCGACTTCCTTCCTTTCTCCCTTCCTTCCTTCCTTCCTTCCTTCCTTCCTT
>NW_004524619.1:1836553-1843386 GCF_000260255.1 Octodon degus | reverse complement strand
TGCAGATATTTCTATATGTGTAATAACACAGAAAATAGAAATACTAGTATATAAATAACAAAACTGCTACTCGTAATTCAAAAGCCCCTATCTTACTTATTGAAGAGGTCTGAGGCGTTGCCTTCAGCATACCTTTAGAGATGTGTGGATAAATAAAATACAGATTTAATTAGCAAGTGAGAGGAAGGATAGCAGCTTCTGGAGAATAACGTGTAGCAAAGCGGAGCAGCAGTGTGGACGCCTGTGCTGCCCTTCCCCACCAGGTATCTCCACTTCCTGCGTCTTCCTGGCTTTGAAGCCAGGCTCCTGGGCTGCAGGTAATTAGGTTCTTTTCTGGACACAGGGAATTTTCCTGTTTTGCGGTGATGAATGAATCACAGGCTGGCCTACCTGCTCTTATCTATAAATTCAGAAAAAAAATCAATCAATCTATCTATCTATCTATCTATCTATCTATCTATCTCCCAGTTCTATGCAATTCTCCTACAATGTAGTTTCTTCCCCTCCCCTCCCCTCCCCCTTTTTTTGTACTTTGAAAAATGTCTCTATTATTACATGCAGTAGGCTCTGAATGCTCTTGCACTAGATGGTTGATTGCTCTGCCCTAAGAGACTGCACATTTAAATCCTATTTGCTGCCGGAGGCAGCAGGTCTGCTCGGAGGTGACAGCCCCACGTGGAGCACAGAGCGTCCCTCAGGGCCAGCTCCCTTGAGAGTGGTCCAGTAGATCGCAGGACAATTGGAGGGGCTCACACAGAGGAAAACAGAAACAAACAACAAAGAGCAAACACGGTTCTTTCCCCCTGGTTTTGCTTACAAGAGATAAAGGCAATGAGAATATGTTGGTATTTGATGAATTGGTTCTATTCAGAGGAGTGCTATCATTTTAATGTCCTCCTTTTTTTTTTTTTTTTTTGAGAATGCACCCACAGTCTCTGAATTCCCATTAATGCAAAGTTCAGATAAAGCTGATGAGAAGCATCTGCCATCTTGATAGTTGCCATGGCAGATGGCGCCAGCCTTTATGCTTTTATCAGTACTAGTATCAGAACACACTTTGTGTTCCAAGCTGAGATAAAAATCATTGAAGCTGTACCTGGAAGAGGCAGTGCCACGCTGCAGGCCCACGCTGCTGCGGTTCTGCATCGTGGTGACAGAGCTGCCTGCAGAACTGAGCCCGGCACATTCTCGTGCTTCGTCAGTTGGCATGACTGATGCTATTTTGCAAACTTTGAAGATGGGAGCAGGTTTCTAAAGAGCTGCTCTGTCTACTCTTTGCCACCATTCCTTGTCACATACACCTTGACAAGTGTGAGGAGGCGCGACCCCTGTAACCGCTTATGCTCACTGGAGGGGGTGTCCTGTGAGGTACAGCCCAGGTCCACATGGAAACCCAAGGAAAGTGTGTGAATGAGGGAGCTCTTTGATGGTTTGAGCTAAGGGTGGGCTGGGTTCTGGAAGGGTGCCTGCAGCTGCCTTGCAGAGCGACTCCCACCTCTGCTCCTGACACTGCCTGTCATAGCCACTGCTTCAAAGTGTCACATGCTGGTGATGCAGAACTGAAATCCTGTTTCATCTCACCACTCTTGGCCTCAGGCTCCAGCCGGATGGCCTAATGGGCCCGCATTTATTCCAGATGCCCCAAGGATATGACTTCAGAAGGTTAGAACCTTTCTGTAACTCTGTGCTGTACATTCCCAAACACACTGACAGAGTTCCTCCTGTCTCGCGTCCCCCTCTTTAGTCATTTGTAGTTATTTTTAGTAACACTGTTGCTTGATAAATACAGGGGTTGTGAGATCTTGAGTCATTACCCAAGTGTTAGGGACACTGTCAGGGGCGCCTTGTGGCTGGTGCATTGGAGTAGATGAGTAATAACAGGAGGTGGAGCTATTCTAAATAGAAGTGTACATATGCATGCATATGACAATCTTAAGGGTTGCAAGGCAGTAGCATCAGCTGCACCTCCAAGAACACTTTAAAAGAATTTAGAAAGCAAGCAAACAATAACAGCAACAACAAAAGCTGCCTTCCTAGCTTTCCTCCCTAAGAGAACTAGATTTGGAGCCAAGAATCAAATACTAGCTCTACCACATAATCACAGAGATTTTCGGGAAATCCTTTAAACTTCTCTGTGACTCATTTCCTTACCTTTAAAAAGTAAACGATAATCAAAGCCAACTCAAAGAGTAACCATGAAGATAACATAAAATTATGTGTGTAAAAACATAGGGATAGATGTACTCAATAAATGCCAGAACTTATTAGTATAATTATTTTAATCAGTTCCTTGTTTTTAGCACTGAAAAAAACTTTAAAAGGAATACACACCATTAAAACTTATCTCATGGTGGTATCTACTGAGAAGCCAACTCCTGCTTACCCAGAATCCTAAGCAGCTGTAGTTTCACTATAGCTCCAAGTCAGGGCCTCGGCATGTTGCTGAGCTGGCCTCCCTCCCTGGGGACTTCAGACAGCCTGATTCATACTTCAGGCCTTGGGTTGGAAGGGTTAAAATAATTAACTAACATCTGCTGATTAGAATTATGTGGTTTTTAAAGAGCTATCACAGGAAGGAGGAGGGATGCCATTACTATCGAAACACCCAATGTCAACCTGGGTGCAATAGGGTTCCTTCCTGTACCACATTATGTTATTGTTTCAGAGGAAGATGAAAAAGAAAATGTGTATTTTAAAGGCAGTGTTCAATAATGAACATGGCTTTACATTTGAAAGTGGAATGATAAATATTGCCTTTTTGATTTTTATTCAGATGTAATTTATATATAATAAAATGAACCCTTTTGTGTACCATTCTAAACGATACACTTTGACAAATGCATATAAAGTGTAACGATCTTACAATAGAGATGTATGACAGTTTTACTATTCTACATGACTGTTCCACGCAGCCCCTTCGCAGATAGCCTGTCCACTACACCCTTCTCTGGAAGTCACTGATCTATTTTCAATTGTTTTGGTTTTATATTTTAATGATTTATGTAAATGAAATGCAGTTTTGGGTGTAACCTTAAATGTGTCTGAGATCGTCCATTTGTGTGTGTGTGTGTGTGTGTGTGTATGTTAGTAGTCTGTTCCTTGCTATTATGCAACATTCTGTCACATGGTGTCTTAGTTACTTTCTCAATGCTGGGAAAAATCTACCTAACACCTGCAAGTTGAAAGAGGAAAGGTGTATTGTAGCTCACAGTTCATAAATGTTCCAGTCCAAGGAAGAAGATGGCATGTAAAAGGCCAAGGCAGAGGAGAACTGGTCCATGGCAGGTCAGAGGGGAGACAGCATGCAGCAAGACTTCCTTTCTCTTTTTATTCTATTTAGGCTACAAACTTATTGGTTGGAGCCACTCACATACAGGGCAGGACTTCCCACTGTCATACTAAGAACTATGCTAAACCAATTAGCACACTAATCCAGTTATCATACACCCACAATCTAGTATCACCCACCCTTGATCCAGCCAACTCCCAACAGCCTCACATATGAGCACATGAAGCTCTTGGGGGACTTCTAGATATAAACCATAACATATGGATACATTGAATTACTTATCTAGGATTCAGTTGAGAAATTCTTGGCTTATTTCCAGATTGGGGTAATTATACCCAAAGTTAAGGTGGTCTAAACATTTGTGACTCTTTTTAATAACACAAATATAAAGCAGTCATAATCTTTTGACAGTTAACTCTATAAAATTACTCTTGAATTCTTTTATTCCATTAATGGAGAAGTAGTTTCAGCACTTAGTACTTTTTAATCTGTAAGTCAATACTTGCTTGGTCTTAATGTTTATACCACAATTGTGGATTCCTTCTCTAGAGTTAAAGGTGGTACATACTTGTTCCTATGCTAATATCCAGTTTGTCTTGGTTGATACTACTCTAGCTGATTTACTTGATATAGATTGTGTATCTGTCCCTATTTCTCTATAAGCCAACATTCAGGTTACCTTTGTGGCACTGCCAATACCAGAGTAAATTCCCAGAGAACTTGGTTATTGAGCCAATTACATGCCATCTTCCCAAATTAATTTTAAGTGGTTGGATCTTGGGGCTGAGGCAAAGAACTACAGTAAGCCATGCCCAAAATATGTTACTGAAAAGCAACTAAAGAGATCTCTATACTAGTAACAGTCTTTGCACTGTAAGTGTCCAAAAACCTCAGTGCAAAGCAAAACAAATAAAAAACAAGAAAACAATAGAAATATAAGATAAACCAACAAAATGCCTCCCCTAACACCCAACTCCCCCAAAGCCAACCTCAGGGGGCACAGAGAGACCAAATAACATAAGACACAAAGCTGAATTACTCAGAAGGATAACAGAAGTTAGAAAACTGATCAAAGAGAATTCAGTGGGATCACAAAAAATGTAACTATATAGATAATGTGAGTAATTGGCCAAATGATCCAGGTGCTTTTAGAAGACATAAATAAAAAACTAGATGTGCTAAACAAAATGATACACTATATGAATAACCATGAACAATTTCAATCAGAAATTCACAAGATTAAAAATGAGTTTGAAAGTATGGACAGCAGATGTCACCAATTTAAGGGACAGAACTTTAGAACTAGAAAATTAGGATGTCAGCATATCAGGATGTCAAAAGCAACAAGAGGACATAAAAAATGGACCCAATGGGTGCTAGACATGCAGAGACTAACCTAAGGTAATTCCAATAAATTAAAAGTCAGAAGATAACACAAGTGGCATAAAAAGTCTATTCACAGAAATAATGGCAAAAAATGTCCCAAATATAGAAAAAAAAATATCTACAGCTAGATGAGGCATACAGAACCCCAAATAGCCATGATCAAAAGAACACGTCTCTGCACCACATCATACTCAAAGTATCAGAGATCTATCACAGGGACAAAAATCCTAAAAGCTGTTAGACAAAGGCAGTGAATCACATATAATGATCAAAATCACTGGTGTCATAACAGCTCTTTCTACACAAACATTAAAGGCTAGGAGTTGGAATGAAGTGTTTAAAGCCATAAAGAATAACAAATTCCTACCCCAGTGTATGAATCCTATAAAAAGTTACCTTCACAATTGGAGAAATAAGGTTTGTCCCTGACAAACATCATCTCAAGAGATTCATGACCATCAAACCAATAATGCAAAAGATTCTCAAGTATATCAATAGAAAGAGATAATAAAGTGACGATTTCCAATAATTGAAAAAGCTTGAATAGACCCAGTGGGATGAGCAGCAAAGCAAAAGGAAAAAAAATTAGGATCAGCAAAATGAAATGAGGGATAAGTTGGTATCTCTCAGTAATGACTCCCCATGTGAATGGCCTCAATTTCCCAATCAAAAGACACAGATAGACAAAATAGATCCAGAAAGAAACCCAATAATATGCAGTATAGAAGAAACACATTAACTCAAAAAGAAACTGAGAATAAGATGAAAAGTGATATTCCATTCAACAGGAATCCAGAGAAAAGCAAGAGTAGCTACCATAATTATAGATAAAGTGGATTTCAAAGACAAAATAGGTAAAACTCATGAAGACAGGAGTGTTGGCAAAGACTTTCTGAATAGAAATTTACTCAGAATCAACAAATGGGATCACATCAAATTAAAAACTTCTACACAGCAAGGAAACCACAACAGGGTGAAAGGCAACCCACATAATGTGAAAGTAGTTCTGCAAGCTACTCCTGAGACAAAAGACTAATATCTAGAAAGAATATAGAAGAAACTAAAAAAACTAGATCTTGTGAATTTAAAGACTTGATGAAAAAAATGGCATTAAAAACAGACACTTCTCAAATGAACAAAGGCAAATGACCAATAAATACATGAAAACGATGCTCAATTTTGGTCATTCAGGAAATGCAAATCAAAAGGGCTGGCCAAAGAGCTCAGTGGATTAAAGTGCCTGCAAGCAGGTACAGAGGCCAGGGGTTTGATCCCCTGGCCTTCAGGGCTGGCCCTGCCCCCGGGGTACAATGAGATGGCAATTGAGACTGGGTATGGGGGCATGCACCTGTAATCCCAGCTCTTGGGATGCTGTAAACAGGTAGATTACTACAAGTCTGATCTAGTAGTGAGACCCTGAACACCTTGTAGACCCTTCCCTAAAATGCAAAAAAAAAAAAAGAAAAAAAGAAAAAAGAAAGAAAAGAAATGTAAATTAAAATAATATTGAGACTCCATCTCCAGAAAGAATGGTTCCATCAAGAAATCAACCAATAACATGTGCTGGAGAGGCTCTGGGGAAAAAGGAACGCTTCTTGATTGTTGGTAGGACTGTGAACTATTGTGCAACTACTATGGAAATCAGTATGGAAATTTAAAAAAAAACTAAAGCTATGAATTCCATAGATCCAGTTATTCTCTTTTTATTCTCAAAAGAGTTCAAGACATTGTATGACAGTGATGTATGCATATCTGCATTTATGGCAACATAATTCACAATAGTTAATCTTGAAGATAGCCTATATGTCTATCAATGTATGAATGAATAAAACATGTTATTCATACACAATGAAGTACTATTATACCATAAAGAATAATAAACTTGTGTCGTTTGTAGGAAAATGAATACACCATGAACTCATAATATTAAATGAAATAAATCACAGACATAAGCTTAAATATCACATTGTTTCTCTTATATGCAAAATTTAATGTATAAATAAAATATGAAGGAGGGATATAGCTCTGTGGCATAAGCACTTTCCTGGCAAACACAAGGACCTGAGTTCAATCAATAGTGCCAAAAGAAAAAAAATAGTATGAAATAAAAGACAGATGAGAGGCAGAGGCAGAGGCAGAGGCAGAGGCAGAGGCAGAG
>NW_004524619.1:1827206-1836453 GCF_000260255.1 Octodon degus | reverse complement strand
GAGAGAGAGAGAGAAGAGAAGAGAAGAGAGAGGAGAGGAGAGGAGAGGAGAGGAGAGGAGAGGAGAGGGAGAGCACTAGCTAGTTAGCTAGCTATCATAATCCAGGAGGGAGAATGTATGCAATAGGCTATCTTGATTCAGTATAATTGTCTTATGTACTCTATATTTTTTGCCTATTAGAATGGTTGTTAATATTGTATGTATAAACATTAACTTCATATGGCCTTATAAATGAATCCAATGCTGTCAAAAGGAGGTAGAGAAAAGGGGGAAAAATTGAGATGTGTTACAAACATGGATCAATTCAATTCCCTGCAATGAATATAAACATTGTGTGCTGTAGACATGCACTAATGAAAATTTAAAAGAGGAAGGTAAATTTGATATTGAACTCTGGTCTATCCCACTGATGTATATGTCTAATTTGTCTTCACTACCACACTGTTTTGATTACTGTAGCTTTATAGTACATCTTAAAATTAAGTAGCATGTCTTTCAAATTTTTTCTTCTTTTTCAAAGTTGACAGCTATGAAATGTAAAGCATCAGTACTTTTCTCAGCTGCTGTATGTCAAGAAGATATAGCTGCTTTAATTGACACAGTGATTATGAACAAGAACTATGTGAAATACACTCACCTCCATTCTGGGGATTTTAGAAACACTACAGGCTGTGTACATGAATGTTAAAAAGAAGATGAAAGAGAATAATATTAATTCCAGACTGGTCTTTTTTTTTAAAGTACCCAGTAGAGGCTCTACAGGGTCTCACTATATAGATCTGACTGTTTTCAACCTCCCACTTGCTGGGATTACAGGCACGCACCATCATGCCCAGTCTTAATTGCCATCTTGGTGCACCCTGGGGGTGGGGCCAGCAGACAAACCGGGAATAGAACCCCTGTCCCTGCCTCTGCCTAAGCAGGCACTTTAATCCACTGAACTATCTGGCCGGCCCTTGCTTTTTAAATAGGTGGATATTTTTCTAAGGATATGGATGCCATTTATCTATATCTTTCTATATCCATTTTTATATTAATTTTAGACATTTGTCTAAAAATTTAATTCAGAAGATGTTAAGCTCCTTAGACTGTTTCAGGAAATATCTATGTATAAAAGGAATATGACTGTTCCTTGATGCTCACTATTAGATAGGACTTAACTTTCAAAGCTTTCCTGATATAGCACTTATTTATGAAGTTCTCTTATATATGTAATTACAGTAAGTCCTCAACTATCCTTCAAGCAGGTCTTTCTCTCCCCATTCTGCAGATAAGGAATCTTCTAAGGGCTCAAATCACTGGCTCTTTGTTCCTGGGAAAAGAAGTGACAGCCAGTCAAGATTCCAACCTAAATTCCACATCAAGTCTTCTGAGTACACTCCATAGTATATCCCTACTTTGGAAAAGTCAAATGCTCCAAGGTTATGGCTGCCAGATATCTTGAAATTCAATATGGCTCTTTAAAACTCCCATCACTGCCAAAGTCAGCCAGAATCAGATCGGGTCAATTCTGGGGAATACTGGCCTTGGTGATTAACTACCCTTTGAGCATCAGAATTCACCATGGCAAGCTGGTTATGGAAGAAGCAGGGAAGTACTGTGTAAGAAGGAGAAGAAATACAGGAAATACTCTTACTGCTAAAATTTTCTATCCATTGCATTTGGTAGAAACACCACTGATGAAAAGAAAAAAAAAATTTTTTTTGCCATTTTAGTAAGTAGTGAGAATGAGTTTCAATATTTTTCAAAATTTGGCATAAAAAAAACAGGATAGAGCTCTGGTTTTATAAGTCCCTGAACTTCACAGTTTACGGAACAATTTTGATATTTTTTTCAGCTCAAAATGCACATAGAAGAAATTTTTGTCTAAAACCTTGTCTAAATTTGTGATTCTCAAATTGAGATTTAGGAATCAGCAGTCACAACAGAATGGTCACCTGATCATTAGTTAGAAATGCAAGTTTTCAGTCCTCTTGCCCCATGGATTTCATTTAATTTTGTCCCTCTCAGTGAATGGATTCTCCAAAGAATCTAGGAAGGAGCACTCATTTGAGCAGAATAGAATGCATTTGCAGATATGAAGTACTCAAATGGATTCGTGCTAAGGAAACACTGACGTTATGTATCATAGTTCAGGAAGAGTGGTTCAAAGATCAATTGGGTAAATTAAGCCACAGAATTCTCTTCGAGATGGACTCAGATTTCAGCTCATTGCGTCTGTGGTGGGAGTAGACACCTCTTCTGGCGTAGAATGCTCTCAGCTCCTCGAGATGGTGAAAGACTCTTTACTATCCTTTGTGGGGAAGGAAATACAGACCGCTTCCTGATGGAAATCTGGTTTTGGAAGCATGCAGTGTGTCTTTGGCTTGTGCTTCCATCTTCACAATGTGTACTTTAGATTTATACTTTCAGTTAGAAGATCCAAGGGACCCAGATCCACTTGCTCCACAGGCCCCGTCCCTACCACTGGAGAGGTTGAATACAGGAGGATCAATAGGAGTCTGAGCTGCGTAGTGAGACCCTGTACCAAATCGCAGCTCCGACTCGTAGTGATCCTCCTGTTTTCAGCCTCTCCAGTGCTAGGATTACAGGTGTGTGCCACCACGCCCTGTCTTGGTGGCTGGCTCAGTGTGCCTAAGGGTGGGGCCAGCATGGCACACTGTAATGGGGATCAAACGGTGGTCCCTGCCCTTGCCTAAGCAGGCACTTACTCTGCTGAGTTATCTCGCTGGTCTCCCAATACTGAAGAAAGAGGAGAAGGGAAAGAGGAAGGGGAAGGAGAAGGGGAAGGGGAAGGGGAAAGGGAAGGGGAAGAGGAAGGGGAGGAGGAGGAGGAAGAGGAAGAGGAATCTTCTAAGATTGCATTGCACCTACTTAATTTCTCCCATGAAGAAATGAAAGTCAATTCTTTCCAATGTATATGATTTTTAGAAGTATGGAAAGCATCTCATTTTCAAGGCGAGTTTCATTTTCTTTTCAGCCAGAACTGTACTTCCTGGGGAGGAACTCTTCCTCTTAAAGATGTTTCATGTGCCTGGCCTCTGACACTAAATGATGTAAGCAACTGTAAGAATAACTGAAATAGAAAGCTCGAAGGGCTGGGGAGATGGCTCAGTGGAATAAGCACTTCCCTGCCAAGTGCAAGGATCTGAGTTCAATCCCTGGTTCCGCCAGAAAAAGAAAGCAAGCAAGCTCCAAATATATTCCAAATGCCCTCTAGGTGGTGTCTCAGGTAGAGGACTTCCTCTGGCCCCATGGCTTAGCAGTTGAGGAAACTGATTCTGGTCTCTGGCAAAGGCAGCCTTTTCCATATCATTGCGACCTGAAGTCCCACACTGCACATGCTACAAAGGCAATAATTTTTGTCTATTTTGGGCTTGAATCTGCTGAGTCTCCAGTAATATCACAGTTTCTAGTTCCTAGGAGCTATTCAGTATTCATTGAGGAAATTAATGGCTAAATGAGTAAATGAATTATGTATCTATGTTCTTTGTACCAATGAACTTAATAATAATAAAAAATAAATTACTATATGCACACTAGAATAACATCTCCAAGATCTATCAAACACAAAGCAACTGACTAAAGAGGATTTCCAAAGCCCCAACCATAATCAGCTTTCAGTTAACCAAAAAATGAAGATCCATTACTGGAGAGGAAGGAGCCAGAGAGTAAATAGAATTTTTCTAGGCTGTCCTACATTGTCACAGAAACTTGAATTCCAAATTAAATGCAGTATCTCTCCCGATTTAAGATGTAGGATATTTCCATTAGAATAATACCACCACAAAGGTTCTGAATTTATGTACATATTTACAGCAAGCTGTGTATTGATGGATCGTAATGGTGACGTCTCTGCTACAAAATAATCCAGGGCTGGCGCCACCAAACAGCCCTCTCTGCTGGAACTGTGCCACAGGTGCAGCACCCAACATGCGCTTCCCTCTCAGGAATTGCTAATCCCATGAATTGCTCTTTAAAGGGTGTTTTCTTTATTCATTTCTCCAATTAAAAGCATCTTTAAAGATCGTTTCATGCTTTTAAATTCACTCAAGACCATTGTTATGTGTTCTGATATTTGGAATCTTGTTTGCCATTTTAAAGCAAGGCCGAGTGTTTTAATGTATTGGTACTTTCTAGCACATACCTGTAACGCACATGAATATGAGAAAAACCAATGGCATTGTATTCTAGAAAACTACAGTGATAGTAGAATATAATTGCATCTCAGTGACAAGGCATAAGGTACACTGGGCTGCTTTTCCTTTATTGTGAATATTTGGAAATTGATTTTATTTATACTACATCTTTACGTAGGTTATGATATCTTTTTGTCCTACCATTACTTTTTTCTTTATTTTTTAGTAGAAATGCAGAATACAGTGTATATTATATGATCCAAGGATAGTTTAGATTTTGTTGTAACTGACACTTCAAAAATCTCCTTTGATTAACATGGCAAAAGTTCATTTCTTATTCATGTGACAGGTAAGATGGGGCCATTGAACTTAGAGACTCATATTACCAACAGACAATCTGAACTACAGGGCTCCTTCAGTGAATAGGGCAGAGAAGAGAAGATTAGAGGTCCATACCCACCTCTTTTATCCAGTACAGGCTACACTATACTTTCTACAACACAGTGGTCCAAAATAGTCAAACAATCCTTTTGGCATGATGATAGAGTGGTAAATAAAATGTTCCTGTGTTCCTGGAAGAAAAGAACCAGACTTGGAGCAGTGCTACAAGTTTCTAGCACAGGTAACAAAACCAAGGCTACAGCTATTGCAAGGGCAACTCTGAAATAAGGAATTTCACTTTTCATTATGCACATGCTCTGGTAGTACACTACAAGGAAGGAAAATATGAGATTAAACTATATTTGAAATTTATTTTCCTCTGAAAGTCATGTTAAATCCAAATAGCATGTTAACAAAAAGCTATTATCAAGTTCTTTTTTGCAGTAAGGTGGAAAAACATTCCCTCAAATGTACCTGTGTAAATAAAAACCTACGTATGAATGTGTAGTGGATTTATGAATTTAATTAGATGTATAGCAAAGAAAGATGTCTTTAAATTTGGTAATAGTTTAGACCTTTACATCTCCCTTCTCATTGGAAGGTAGGTAAAAAATATTAACTAAGTGTCCCCTTTGCCAATTAAAGTTTAGATTGATGCAGCAATTTTATCACTGCCTTTTAAAAAATGCTTATTTTTCCAAATAGCCCTCTATCTGGCAGTGTCCACCTGCACAAGAAGAGGGATATGGTTTTGATGAGTGTTCCTGATGTCCCAGGCAGCGCCTGCAGTGTGTGTGGGGTGCGATGTACTTTATTGATGTCTCAGGTCATAGCTCAGTTCACAGACCACTTGCTGTCCCAGTTGACTCTGGTGTCAGAATTAGCCACACCTGTGGTCTTCCCGTCGGCCTGTACTGCACTTCTGATTGCAAGCTATGCCTGACTTGGTTGCAACTGAGCTTACGTTCAGCCACTCTGATCTTCCGCCAGGAGTTGTCCTTGGTGGTTCACTTCACAGCCCATATGACGGTCATGTCATCTGGCTATCATGACTCTCTTGGGAAAACACTGTAGCTACTTCTGAGTCTAGGGTACACAGCAAAGGTTCGTGAAGGGCAAACGTCCAAGCCCCCCTCCTCTCAGCCATGCTTGGCTGCCAGTTTCACTTGGATGTGGCTGTGTCCCCAATTAGTGGGTATGGTCTGCAGAATGACCTACTCTCATAATATTAATTCATGTGTTGGTTGGAGGAGAGGGCATAAGAAAATCTCTTTCTACCTTCAAAACTATCCTCAATTATCCAACAATCTATTTCTGCAGGTGAGACCTATGGAGACTAAATAGGGGGTCTGCTCATCCGAATCTTCTACCATTCTCTCTTCTTTATACCCATAATTCCCTGGGGCTGGCAAGGGACAACCTTTCTCTCTGCTTCCTGTAGGTGCTCCCTGCAGCTTTCTAAGTCTGGGTTTCTATATGCTCAATTTAAAGTCCCCACTTCTTTGCTTTTTGTTAAATCTATTTTAAAAATTAATACATAAAAACACAAAAGTGGGATACTGTGTGTTGTTTCAATAAGTGTTGTCTCAGTCACTTTTCTTTCATTGCTGGGACAAAATACCCAACACTCCAAATTAAAGAAGGAAAGGTTTTTTTTTAGCTCACAGTTTGTGGAGACTTCAGTCCACACTCAGCTGACTCCAAGGCAGAGTGGCACATGGCAGAGAGCAGCAGTTCATGGTGGTGGAAAACAGCAAAACAGAAAGAGCAAGAGGGGAGGAGCAGTGGCTGGGGCAGCCCTGAGCAAGCCTCTCTTCCTTCCTTATACTGCCTTCAGGCTATCTGTCTGAGCGCGGTATAATACTCACACCATAATCTCAGCACCACGTACTAGATGCCGATGCTCTATCACTGCATGAGGCCTTAGGGGTACAGCCAGACACAAACCACTACTCATGTATGTATTGTATAATGTTTAAATCAGGCCTTCTTTCCCTTTTTTTTGTGCTGGGGGTCAAACCTAGGGCCTCATGCTTGCTAGGCACAAGCTTTACCACTAAACCACCCATGTGATATAATACCCTCAGTACAAGATGGTTGCCTTGCGGCAGAGTGTTATACTTGACTATCAGAACCTGAAAATTACCTTATTTTCTCTTTATATTCCATGTTCAACATAGGCCTAATCCCAATGGGCCAGATCCTATGGACCAGGGAGATAGCTTAGTGGTCCAAGTGCCTGTCTGGCAAATACAAGGACCCAAGTTTGATCCCAGGTACTGCATGCCATACTGGCCCTGGGTCGTGCTGGCCACTGAAGTGGTATGATGGTGCATGCCTATAATTCCAGTGCTGGAGAGGCTGAGGCAGGAGGATCATTATGAGTTCAAGCAGTGTAGTGAGACCCTGTACCAAATAAATAAATAAATAAATAAAATCATTAAGAAAAACATTTCTAATCCCTGGGAAGATAGATGTTCCGAGAGAAACAAGGCAAAAGACTCACACTTGAAAAGTGTGTTGGTTGGCATTCCATTACTATGAAAAAATACTTGATAAAAATAAACAGAAGAGGGAAGGGTTTATTTTATTTTATTTATTGCTAAACCCATGGTTTTAGCGATAGTATTTCATGGTCTCCGGACATTGGCTGTAGACCAAAAGTGAGGCAGTATAATGTGGTTGGGACCTTGCAGCACAGTAAGATGCTCACCTCATGGTAGACAAGAAGCAAAAAAAGAATGGAAAGGGCCAAAGTCCCAATGCCCACATCAAGGGAATTTCCCAGGGATCTGATTGCCTCCCGTGAGGCCTACTTGTAAAATTCTGTTACCTCACCTAGCACCATGAACAGGTGCCTAACTTTTAGCACATAAGACTTTAAAGGCCCTTACTTAAACCCTAACCAAAAAAAAAAAAAAAACCAAACAGAAATGTCTATAAATTCTCCTCACCATTTTATCCCTGTAAATTGGAGAAAATGAATACATGGAGACTGGTGTTTCATTTCCTCAGTACTCCCATAGACCTTAGAATTGATACTGTAGTGTAGAACTTCATAATGTATAAATTTTATTTCATCTAGCCAATAAACATTTTCATGACACCTAGTATGTTCTAGGACCTTGCCACAAAAATATGGCCTATATGTTCTCTGGGAAGGTTAAAATTTATTGAAAGAAAAGCCAACTAAACTAGTAACTGTCATGCAATAAATGCATGAGAAGAAATGTTTTAGTGACACTACAAGAACAGAGGAGGGAAATTTAACTCAGCCTGGGGATGTCAAGGAAGTTGTCACAGAGAAGAGGACATTTCAGATGTCTTAGTGGATAATTTTTTAAAAGGAAAGGCCCTGGTCCTGCATGATGAATGTCTGGGTGTGGTGGCGCAAGCCTGTAATCCCAGTACTGGGGGGGGGCTGAAAACAGGAGGATCACTACAAGTCCAAGCTGTGTAGGGAGAGCCTGTACCAAATACATAAAATAAAAAAAGGAAGGAGTAGAGTAGGTTTGGGGTCCTCTATAGGTTTAGGAGGTGAAAGTATAAGTGTGTTGAGTTAGCAAAGCCCTTTTGGTGCTGCTGTAATGGACAGAACACATGGTATTTGGAGTCCAGACTGGGATGGTTTCAATAGTGACAGTCGATGGGGAAGGGAATCTAAGAGCAAAGCCACATAGAAGTGGACCGACTCAACAAGCCAAACAAGTTCAGCGTCATCTCAGATGACACAAGTGGTCTGGAAGCAGTATCAATCACAGTGGTAGTATGCTCAGAGAATCATTTGAATTTTTAAAAGAGAAACAGAGAAGATGACTCGGAGGAGGTGAGACAAGAAGTAGGGAGACCTACTTCTAGATCAGACCTAACAAAAATCTGATCAGTTAGCCCAGACGTGGTGGCCATTGGTGCATCCATTATTTCCAGGTTTCTTTTTTCAGGATAGTTGCATTTTCCTGTCCCCTTTGAGGATGAGTAGAGTTCTATGATTTGTTTTAGGTAATAAAGGATTCAGGGATTGTGTGTCAATTCTGGATGGAAAATATAAGAGACAGCATATAATCCTATGATCCATCTTGACCTTTTACACTTGCCTTGGTAATCATGGAGGTTCTGTTAAGGGACTCGTCGGAGATCCTGAGTAGTCGCGATAAACGTGAGCAGTCCAGACGATGTGTGTTGGCTAGCTTGCATGAAGATGACACATGCTTACCCGCTGAAGTTATGGATTTAGTTGATATTACACTATGCCTTAGACTAGTGATGATGAACCTTTTAGAGCCTTCAGTGGCAATAAACAGCCTGCTGTGGCACATGCGCCATAGGTTTGCCACTACTGACCTCGATGGCCCTAACTACCAAGTTAAGGGAAATAGCACCCCAAAATAATAGTGTGGAAACAAACTGGACAGGAGTAGTAACAGATTTAAGAGAGGCTGGAGTGGTAGAAAAGCTAGTTTAGTAAACGTGTGTCTGTGTGGCGGGAGAAGAGGACTTTCTTCTTGGGAGGACCAAGCCTGTCTATGCATGTGCATTTTTTCAGCTCAATAAAACTTTATTTATAGACATTGAAATCTGAATTTCATACCATTTTCAACTCATGAAATTAAGCTTTGTTTTTTCAACCTTCGCATGATAAAATAATAAATGATCAACAATAACTGAAAAGAAAGTTTTATGCTGGTCTCTGTATGTACATTCACTTTTCTTCTCCATTGAATGCAAGT
>NW_004524619.1:1799706-1822206 GCF_000260255.1 Octodon degus | reverse complement strand
CACGAGCCACAGCATCGCATAAACATGAAATAAAAAAACAGTTGGACATTTGGAAGCTCACAAAAGCACACTGTCATGGAACACTCACAATATTCTGGAAAGTACATACTATAAAGGAGGTCTCAGGACACACGGCAGGAAGGAGAATGAAAGAACGTGATTGAGGCCTGCCTGAATGACAAGAACTACCTGAAACAGAGTTAAATTCATCAACTTTACTAGAAATGAAGAATGGGGAGGCCTTGGTCAACAGCCACACGGATACACCATTGGGTCTGCTCTTCCTGAGGCATGAGAGCTTCTTAAGGATGGAAACGGAGTCTTCATTATGATTTCTGTTAATCGTGGAGTTACAGACAGAGACATCAGCTGTAATTTTACAGGATACCCTGTTATTAGACAGGGAAAGTACACTGAATTTTTCTTTTTGTTACTTAACAGTATATTGTATATATAATTTGTGTTTAATAAATATGTGTACAGGAGAATTAAATATTTTTACATACAGAAAATGACATAGAATGATACATTAAATATCAATATATTCATAATGTAGAACCAACATCTTTCAATATCCTGTTATCTTTACTTTGGATAGTTTTCATTCCTCATGAATATATGAAGATGATACATAGTCAATTAAATCTTTTAAATCATATTTTGACATTGTTAGCTTCTTTCTTAATATTAAAGGCAGCTATGATTATGAGTACTTTATTATTCATGTGTATATGTGTTACATTTAAATTAGACATGTAATATTTTTCACATCATATGTTTTAGAAAACATGAAGCTATAATTTGTGACTTTTATTCACATTATTTTTTCAGATAGTAAGCCCTATTTGTGCATATAATATAACCTTTTAATTTTAACTTCCATATTAACTTCATTATATCTATGTACCTATCTATAAATATACACTAACTTAATTAGCTCATTCCTTATTGATGCACTTGTGAGATTATTTCCTTTCTGATTTTAGAAAAAATGCAATGAATTTTTGGCTCTTTATTTGTGTAATGCTTTTTCTCTAGACTATGTACTTAGAAGTAGAATTTCTGGATTGTGGTAAAAGAGTTATGGACACTGTAATGGTTTAGGATAGCTTATATTTCTTCAGGATCTGCTCAACACCTGATAACACACTTAAAATTTTGCCAACAGATGACTAAAGTGGACACAGCACTCAGTGAGATTAAATATCTTCGCCTATTTTTACTCACCATTTATATTTTTTCTCTTGTGAATCTCTTGTAAATATTCTCTGCACATTTTTACTTGGTTTGTTTGACATTTTCATATTGATTTGTAGTGATTTCTTTGTATATTTTGAGTACTGATACTTTATTAGATTCTCTTTGTGTGTGTGTGTGTGTGTGTGTGTGTGTGTGTGTGAGAGAGAGATACAGAGAAAAACAGATAGACAGAGAGGCAGAGATTGCTTTGCATTTATGAGTTTGGGATATGGTAAAATTTATTAAAATTACACATTTTAATGCAAATATATTTATCTTGTATTTGTTAGTCTTCCATTGCTATAACATAATACCTGAGGCTGAATAACTTTACTAAGAAAATTTTATTTAGCTCACACTTCTGAGTGTTCAAGCATGGGGCCCACAGCAGCTCAGCTCTGTGAAAGCCTCCTGGAGGAGAGCATCACAGTGGTAAGAGTACATGCAAGAATGAAAAATCACCTCAAAAGGCAGGAAGCCAGAATACTGTGTAGGGTCATACTTGCTTTTTAAAATAACAACCTCTCATGAGACCTAATTGAGGGGTCCCTTGAGAACTGCCATAGTCCCTTTTGAGGACAGCCTCAAGTAACAAAGGAGTTTCCCTTTGGTCTTACCTCTTGAAAATTCTATACCATCACTCAACATATCCACCCTGCTAACAGCCTTCCAAAACTGAACTCGTAGGGGTCAAAATCATATCCAATCCATAGCAAATATTTTCCTTTATGATTTATGAATTTTACATTTTGTTTGAGAAATTACTCCTAACAAGACTTTCTAACTAAACTCCCCAGTAGTTTCTTCTAACTGCTTGGTGTTTTACTTTTTTATATCCAAATTACACATGGACTGATGTGGATTTTTACTCTAGTTACCATTTCAATAGTTGAACCTATGAGAATGGAATCTGATGCATATTCAGGACTCCACTTCATTCCCTCAAGGTCTGCTGCCTTCCACCACAATCTGATCAAGGGTAGGTCCACGCTTGTTCTTTATATGTATACTTAATTGTTACTGACCTCCTCCATACTCAATCTTTCTGCCTGGAGGTTTCTCCACTTCTCTGTATATTTGAGGATCCAGTAGAAATGAGGCAGGAGATTTACAGTCAGATTTCAAGAAGTGGCTTTCAAACCCAAATACCTGGAGACATATAGGGAAAGAATGGATGTATTCTTTCCCACCAATGTGGACCTGAGTCTTTAGGTCAGCTGAAAATATTCAGCTACATAATTAATGGAAACTAAATACATCTTTTCTGTTGATGTTTTTTTGCTGATGAAATATCTGTATCAGTGAGATAGCTCAGTGGACTAAGCATCTCTTTAGGCAAGCACAATGACCAGGGTTCAATCCCCGACACCACATGCTGTGCTGGCCCCACCCACAGGTGTGCTAAACCAGCCACCTAGACCAGGCATGGCGGTGCATGCCTATAATCCCAGTGCTGGGTAGGCTGAAAACAGGAGGATCACTAGGAGTCTGAGCTGTGTAGTAAGACCCTGTACCAAATACATTAAAAGAAAGAAGAATTAACTATAAAACTATGGAATAAATTATGCCTGTAATCCTTTCAGAGGGCTGTATTTTGGATTAACTTTGCTGGTCTATAAAATATGCATTATCTAGAGAGATGGAAAAGTGAAAGGAGAAGGCATGAGATTATTCACTGATCACTAAACATTTGAGGCTTCACATATTATCTAGTACACTATGGAGAAATCTTTAGCTGGCATCGAGGTCTGTCTGACATTAATGGATAGATAAATCATTCCCAAACTTAGTGACTTAAAACAATGACCCATTACTTTGGTGTCAACAGGTTATCTGGGTGGTTCAGTTGATGTGGACCAGGCATGGACAAGCTCACCCGGACTTGCTCCTTTGTCTGTGGTCACATGGAGTGTTGAGTGGTGGCCACATGGTCTAAGGGAATCTCAGCTTGGACAACTCAGATGTGCTTTACAGGGCCTCTTATTCTCTGAGAGGTGAGCCCATGATTGTTCCCATGACAGAAGAAGAGCTCCAAAGGAATGAATGGAAGCATCAAAGGCTCTCGATGTAACCTGGGCTTGGAATTGCATGTCATCATTCCTTCCTCCCTTCATTCTTTTGCCAAAGGAAAAACAAAGGCCATCCCAAGTTCAAGAAAAAAAGTGTAGAAATCAGCTCTATTGATGGTATGAGTTACAAAGTCGTGTTCTGAAGGGTGTGCATGCAGAAATATGATCAATGGGGCTGTCAGTGCAGTCAGTCAACCACAGCAGTTACCACAGACGCCCTTAATGCTTATTACTTAGAATACCTGGTCAGAGACTCTGAGTCCTTTCCATGTTCATTCAAATGAGCATTCACTTATTGGAAACAGTAAGTATCATTTATGCAAATATAGACACATCTAGGGTAAACTTATGAAGGAAAAGGTCAGAGGCTAAATCATCTCATAAAGGGAGACCTTGGCATAGGCTGAATGGTCACGGAATATTTTATTGAAATATAGTGTGACACTGAGCTCTTAAGAGCACATAGGTGAAAATGCCCACGTGCGTGCAAAGGCCTTTAGGCAAATAGGAACACAGATCTTTGAAGGAACTGAAAGGAAACAGTGTTTGAAACAGGAGACAGAGAAGAACGACATAGAGGTGGTGCTATAAAGTTAGGTACAGGCCCTATTTTGCAGGCTTTTGTGTTCAGGCCATGTTAGACCCTGGAGTTTTTAATCTTCAGACAAATGAAAACGTTGATATGTCTTCAAGTGAGACTGACTAGATCAAATTTCTTTTTTTTTTTTTTCACACAATAGGCCTAATTGAAATGAGGAGAATAGTTGAAAGTGAAGCGAAGAGAAATATGAGGTCGTTAATTAAGAAAATTCACAGACATTATGTGTCTAAGGTTGTGGCAGTGGAGATATATAGACTAAAGACCTTAGTTTCCTTAGAAAATAAAATTGATGGCCAATGAGGAAGAGGTCTGTTAATAGCCTCTGGAGATGGAGATCTCATTGGCTAAATTCAGAAATATGGAGGAGGAGCAGAGTGAGTTGAAAGATCCTGGATAGGGCTTTAGAAATGCTTATGTTAAGTGCTTTTAAGACATGTCAGCAAACACTAGAAGACATGAGTGCTAGAGTCTTAGGGAGTCATAGGTGTGTATAGTGTAGCAGAAGCCTTAGATAGTGACAAGTCCCTTGTAGAAGACAATTGACTATTAAAAGCAAGAGTTTCAGGATGCCTTGAAAACTCTTGAGGGTTGGGGAGATAGATCGGTGGTTTAAGCACCTGCCCAGCAAGAACAAGGACCTGGGTTTGATTCCCAGTAGCACATGCCATTCTGACTCCAGCCCCAAAACCAGGTGTGGTGGCACATGCCTGTAATCCCAGCACTGGGGAGGCTGAGACAGAAGGATTACTATGAGTCTGAACTGTGTATCGAGGTCCTCTATTAAAAAAAAAAAAAAAAAAAGAAAGAAAAAAAAAGAACTCTGAAATTTAAATTGTGGTAGAAGAAGATCCGATTACACTAAGGGGGTGTGTTATGATGAGTCAGAGGAAAATCAGGACAGCATGGTCCCCTGGAAGGCAGGGGACATGAACATTTCTAGTGGTTCTCATTGTTGATTTTACTAAAGGCTCAGAGAAAATTATTAGTGCAATCGTTCACTGGATTGAGGGACAAGGAATCATTGTCTACTTCATTAAAAGTAGTATAGGAGCTAAGCAGAAGGAACTAGAAAGTGAAAAAAATTAATAGAGACATCTTTTAAAATACTGCATTAGCAGTTTGTTGCAGAAGGTCTATCTATAAAAATTTCATTGAAGTTTTGGGATTTAACTCCTACAGCTCTTTCCCTACCATCTTCCTCTAAATGTAATAGAAGAAGCTCTTCCATAAGATATTAAATTTGGTATCTTCATTTTGTATGAAAAATACTATGAAACCTTTTGCACAAAGTTGAGAGTGAATTTCACCAGTACTGACTCACTTGGTAAGACCTGGAATTTGTATCTTTTCCTGTGTCTACCCAAGGTTAAGGTAAGTGTCTAAGTGAACTGATGTCCTACTTTTTCGTTAACTTTGCTTGTTAGTACTTTAAAACCCAACATCCCTCAAATCTTTGTATTGCTCTTCCTGTGAACCCTTTGAGATCTCAAAGCCACTGTAAGTGCAGTCGTCTGGTTCTGTGCTTCATTCCCATGCAATACTGGAGAGGAAGGAAAAGCGATTGTCCTGGCAATATTAACATACAATTCCTGTGTCTCACTTTTACCCCAACGATGTAATTTTGTGCCAGAGTAACTTGTTCCTATTTTCTCTTATTTCGGCTCTTTTTGCATGGACATAAATTCTTACCAAGCTTTTGGTTTCCCACTTTGGAGTTCTTTCTCTTCTTCTATTAGTATTTTTTTCAGTCTTCTCTTTATGTTTAACATAAGTAGTATGGTATTTGCTCATGTATTCTATCATTGGACAGTATATCCCAAATCTCACTAATTGTTTCATTGGACAAATTGTTACTACCAAGAACAGTGACATTGAGAAACTAATGTGATCAATATTTACCAGGGGGAATTAAAAATACTTCAGTAAATGGCTGAAAACTATTTAATGAAGGGCAACCGCAGAGGAATTCATGTTTATTTGAAGGTCATGCTAAAACACAAGGTGTTTCATATTCTCTCTCAATTTTTTTTCTCTTGCTTTGGTGACCTTATCAGTCACCTGTCACCAAAATAGAAGAATTCAATCTGCACTTTTGTGGCAGTATTGGTCCTAAGACAAGGATGGGCAGCGTCTTTGTTGTTTGGTCATTGAGAGTTCTCATTAAGCCTCCAAAACCCATGATGGACACACGGGCTGGTTAAAAATGGAAGAAGAAACAGAGCTTCTCTGAGGACAAGATTATCTTTCTTTGTTACTTTATCTTTTTTTTTCCCCCTTGGGAAGTTGTGTGCCTCATCAAAGGAAATATGTTAAATATACAAGAAAATGGTCAAGTAGGATGAGTCACTGGGAGATCAGCGCTTTCTTGTGGAGAATGTACACCTCTTTAAGCCTCAGAATGTCTGTTTTTGTGGTAGAAATATGGTCAATGGAAATATGGTTTCTATTTTATTTATACTTGGCTGTGCCTTTCTGGAGGACAGCTAGGTGTCTAATAATTGCTTGATTCATGTAGAAACTCAGCAAATCCAGGAACAAAGAGCAGCAGTCTTTGCTCAGTGCCGTGGCCAAGTGCTTCAGTGCAGAGCGCTGCTCTCAACTGGTGAAGCCCAAGCCCCAACTGCAACCTGTACTGACTTGACTCTGTGGCTCCAGGGAACCCACAGGAGCCTCCAGCTCCTCCACTGTAAAATAGGCTGTTCATAACAGGTACAGAGTGACTGTAAGGCTTCAGTGAGCTAACATGTAAACGCCAGCTACTACTTAGCACTATCAGAGTGTTTCGTTAACCAATACATGGGTTCTGTCTATTTGTAAGAATGCCTGAAGAAGAGTGAATGATACAGATCTTACTGTATCTGACATGCTTTAATTTGTAAGAAAATTCATAATGAAAGTACCATGATATAATACCTTTACAGTAGAGAAGAGTGAGCCTAGCTTTAGAGGTATTAATGCACTCTGCAAAGTCAGTAGAGACAAGTGTCTGTGATCATGCCACCTTGAACACTTCTGATCTTCTCTGATCTTGGAAACTAAGCAGGGTCAGGCCTGGTTAGTACTTGGATGGGAGGCAGATAAGTAAGTTCCAGAATCCTCCAACTCCATCCTCCGGACCACACACCACACTGCTCCCACTGCAAGCACTATAGGAAGCCCTCCTGCCTAGCCTACAGTGTACCTTTCCCCCTTAAAACTGCACACTCCAGGGTGAACACACCAACCAGAAAATTCAGCTCTACTGGCCATTTGCTGAGCCCAAGGAGGCTGATTCAAAGCTTGATTAGAGGAGCATAGGACTGAATTTGGGTCCTGTTTCCATTTCCTTTTGGCTCTGTGACCATGGGAAGGAGACTTACTTGTGCTAAAACTGAGTTCCTAGCATTTAAATGGTGATTCCAGACTTTTCTTCCTTGTGGCTCCCAGGATTGGCTGAGACACGTAGTAATAATACTTCACAAATATGTTTTCATTCTGTTGGGAAAAACCTGGGTGGGGTGTGAGTGACGACTGTCTGAATGCACAGCCTCCTTGGGGGTGGTCTTGGACAGGAGGAAGTATCCGGCCCTTCTCACAGGAGAACCAGCTGTTATCTGTCTTGCTCTTCTCAGGTCTTACAAGTTCAAGCCTAATGCCTGAAATAAGAAGCTATTTCTAGTCAGGTTTTCAAATGATTGGCCACTACCAAGAGGGTTTGTTGTACATGCCAATAGTAATAGCCTGAATTTAGGAAAGGGTGCAGGGATTGGAGGGACTTATTGACCAGAGAAAAAACAAGCCAAAGCCTTGGCTAATTTGTGTAATCAGCTTTATCAATTTGCATAAATTGTGCATCAGGCTATATTCCTCTTGGGCATAATAAGCTCAAATTTAGTTTTTCTAATTTTAATGTCATCAGTTGCTTTTTTTTTTCTTCTTCTTCTTCTTCTCCTATTCCTTTTTGGGACTTGTATGGGTTACACCTCCATGCATCTGTCAGGTGGTCAGATGTAACCCAAATTTGTAGGAAGCCTGCCTGTGCCTTGCTGTAGCATCCAACACTTGTAGTCCAAAAGTGGGGTTGCCTGGACTTTGCGCTCTTTCACATCTTTTCGTTTAAATTTTATACACCCTGCTTTGGTTGTGTTGTTCACATCAGGATCTTCCAAATATTTTTAAATCTGCCCCTTCTATTTGCTGTGGGGTTCTACCACATCTTTGCACAAGACTGCTAGACTTCCCCCGCCCCCAAGCAAGCTTTCTATCCCATATTCTACTCATTTCTTCCTCTCATTCCTTCTTCTTCCACACTCCTCATTTCTACTGAGAATCTCTAAATAGTTCTAAATTGTCTTGCAAGATTTTGGTTCTACTTTGAGGTTATTGGGTAATTTCCCATGTTAGGGCTATAATATCTCAACCACCTGCTTCCTCCCAAACCCAAGCCATTCTCTCAGCTCACCCCCTCTCCATGCTTTTCTTGGACCACTTCTGGGGTATCCTTGCTAGTTTCCTACTTTCAGCCTTGCCACATGTCCATTCATCTTTCACATTGCCATGAGAATCTGAGCTTGGAGATGATTAAAATCTATCTAATCAAAATAGATGAACAGGGCCAGTGAGATAGCTCAGCAGCTCCTACTTAAGAAAGCGTAGAGACCAAAGTTTAATCCTTGGACCACAGGCCGTGCAGGCCCTGCCTCCAGGTGTGTTGAGCCAGTGATGGAGTCTGGGTGTGGTGGTGCCCTCCTATAATCCAGCACTAGGGAGGCTGAAAACAAGGGGATCTCTATAAGTCCAAGCTGTGTAGTGAGACCCTATACAGAATACATTAACAGGAACAACAACAAAAACAGGTGAACACAAAGCTTGTTCTCCAATGTTAGAAGTTAGAAGTAATGAATCTCCTTGAAATAAATGCATGTTGAAGAGTAATATGAGAAAATAATATTTTACAGAGTGTGTAGGTAGCATAAGCAAAGTGACACAAGCTGAAAATATTAACTACTCTAACAAGGGTTTAAACTTATGGATACAACTTTAAGCATGCATCCCTAATCTTCAGGAGACGAGGTTATACTGGGCCTGAGCCACAAACCATCATCAAAACCAAAATGTTGGATTCATGGACAACTGGTGTAATACAGATGATGTTCCTTATAATTTTATGCCGTCAAGAGGGCTGAACTTGTGACATAAAATCTTTATTTTTGAAGAGGCAAATGTGGACCGAATGTCCTTTGTAAAGCAGTAGCTAGTTAGGAAGCTGGAGATGTTTGAGCCCCAGGCTTTACAAACAGTTTTATAATAACATTAGCCTGAAGATTGTCCCATCTCTATTTTGTAACACCAGTAGTTGCAAATCTGGGCTTTTGCAGCTATTTCTATTTCTTTCAATGTCACAGGAACTTAAACAACTGCTTTCAGAGAAGCTTTGATTTGTCTCCTTAAGCCCAGGGACAATGTCGGAAGAAGGGAATGCTGAACTTCCATTATGTCTACAGCCTTAGTCATAGCCAACTGCTCAGATCTCCTCTGGGCTCTGGCTATGCGAGCCAATCATTTTCATGGCTGGTTTAAAGAGCATGTGCCTAATTTAGAGCTGCTGACACAGGGCAGGGAACAGGCCACCTGGCAAATGCCTTGGGCTTTGAATGATTCTAATAACTTGAAGTCTAGGCCAAGTTCCCCTCAAGTTGTACTGAGGTTTGTAAACATTTTGGCAATTTTGGACTAGGACCGGACCAGGTAATCAGTGTTTCATGGTCCTCAGCTAGGTGTGAAATTTTAATCAAAGGGATTTATTTTTGCAAAAATATAGCACACCACAAGAAATGTCACATAGAATTAAGCTTTAGATTCACCGAGGTTCAAGATGCATCAGATGGCATTTTACAAAATGACAAATTCTATCCTGTTTGGTGGGGAAGGTAGGGACATTAAAAATAAATAGAATCAGGGTAGTTTCGGTATGCTCTTAGTCTTATGGGGAAATATTACAATAATTTTTATTTCATCCACATTTTGGAACTACATAATTGCTTTCTACTTTTAATTGCAAGATGGCACAGAAAATGCATAAGCTTGAGCTCCAAATATACTGTCTAGATCAAATAGATATTATAGGATATTGTAGCTATTGCTGTTATGCCCCCTATGGTCTCCAGACCTGCTCTAGACTACCAGAAGTTCATCTAGAATGGTTTTAATAATCCAGACATCTGAAAAAAAAATCCCAGAAAACATTGGGACATTAGGCAAGAAAGTCCAGAGAGCAGTGTAAGTAGTGGGTTTTAACAAGGAAGTCCAAGAGAGCAGCCTCTTACCCTCTTACCCAGGCAACAAAGAAAGAGCTGGCTCTTTTACAAAGGGAGTCTGTGGTTTGATAAGGAAGCACAATGATCGCTAAGATTGAAAATGGATAAGAAAGCTCCTTCTGTAGCTTGTGGTACATTAACTTCATCAGAGCGCATCCAGGAATATCCTGGAGAGACAGGGTCCTCTGAGTATTCTCTGCCAGACCTCTGCCAAAAAAATCAGCGCAAATCACCGTATGTTGCCCATTACAAATGTTAATTCACATAAATGCCACATGCACTAATTTCTCACCATCTCTCATTGACCTTGGGCAAGTCAGTAGGTCTTCATTAGTTTTGTGGTAGCTTTTGTTCTGTTTCAGAGGTGAAAACCAGGAGTGGAGATGGCAAGTACTGGGCATGGAGCAGAATGTTCTAGAATCATGCTGCTTGGTTTACCTCTTGACTCTGCACTTCCCAGGTGTGGGATATTGGAAAAGTTGTTTACATACATCATTTTTGTCATCTACAAACAGTTTACAGTGGAATCTACCTCAGAGAGTTGTTGTGAAGATTAAAAATACTATCAATGGTGATGTCTTTAAGACAATAATCCTTAAATATGATAACTATGATGCTGTTGTGTGCTGTGTGTGTGTGTGTGAGAGAGAGAGAGAGAGAGAGAGAGAGAGAGAGAGAGAGAGAGAGAGAGAATGTGTATTTAGAGAAAAGGGTGTGTAAGTAATGGGTTTTAACAAGGAATTCCAGGCGTACGGCAGCTTGGGCTATGAGAGAAAACTGTAACTCCATGGAAGAGCTTTCTAACCTTCATTCTTGAACTTGAGGTCTATGATAGAAATGGAGACCCTTAGTCATTCCAGTGATTGCTGGTGTCAGAGGCCGTGCTCTTTAAGCTACAGATGGTCCTGCTGGAAATAAAACTAACCCTGACTATGGCATAATAACTAAGAGTTAAAAGGATGGGAAAAAGGAACTGAATAAAGGTTTTAACTTTTTCTCTTCAAGACAAAGATAATAATCAGATTGTGGACCATCAGGGTATGTAAATATTCCTGGAGGTGTCAGAAAGATCTGAGACAGAGCAGCCTGGAAGCATTCCATTGTGGGCACAGTGAGACCCAGATTCTTCCAAAATAAACATTAAATAAGTATTAAATAAAGAAAGGGAAGAGATTAGGCACTTAAAAAATATCAAATGTTCCAGTAAAATCTTTTATGCTGAACATGAACAACCCAAATCAGATATGTATAGAGTGCCTCATGCTAGTTAATTTATGTATTAGTTTCAAATATGAATTAATTTAGTAATCCAATAAATACTTGAACTCTTATAGCATAGACCTCTATTTTTCTGTGCCATCTCATCTTTCTTCTAGTTTCCCAAGTACCAAGAAATAATTTTCTTATCTGTAATACATTTTTAATACATTGACTTGTCAACATTCTTAATACGCTTGGATTTTCAGTTCATTCAACACATATTTTTCACTGTGTGTGCAATAAACCTAGAACTGCCAAAGTTCCAGATACAGGAAATACAGCCTATACTTGCCTTTGAGAACTTTATCATTTTACTGAAACAACAAAACACACAGAACTATTCAAACATCGTGGTGCTAACTGTATGTGTAATAGGGTTTCCAAGAATAGAGAGAACATCAGTTCAGTGTGTCAGAGAGGACTTTGGGAATAACAAGGCCTGGATTGATACCTGAAAGATAATAGATTAATCAAAGTTGGAGAAAAGTAGGTTCTGAGTAGGAAGATCAGCATGACCTAAGGCTTGTGTCATCTTTACTATTTTAAATTGTTTTCATTGTCTTATTGGAGCAGGCTACCTAACGTGAGTATGGGCCCCTGTATGGGACAAACTACTTTAAATGCATCCAAGTGAAACCCTAAGTCTGTGATTGTAGAGATCAGCTCTGGGTGGAATCATAAGCCTAGAGTGCTTTGAGGCCTGAGGCTGCACCTTTTTCATTTCTGTGTCCTAGTGCTGAGCAGCCCTTAGCATTTCCTTGTGGTTGATAGCTGAAGGAAAGGGCTTTGTAGGAGACAGACATTTGCAGTGCCATTTACTTGAGAAGTAGCCACCCAGTCCCTACATGGCGAAGCTCACTGATTCAAAGCTGTGTTCTCCTAGGATCCATACCATTGTTGGACTTGATTCCTAGAAGCCCTTTCCAAATAATGGATTGGAAATTGCTTCCAGGAGCTTCTGCCCACTGGTCCTGGCTGTGCCTTCTGGAGCCAGTTTGGCAGCCTGGAAGCTCATTCAGGTGGCAAAACATTTTCAGCCTGGTCCATCTTGGCTTAGGTTATATAGACACACCCATGCGCTTGACTTCCTTTGAGGATGTTCTGTGAGATGATTCTTCAATATGGTTTAAGACCAGGCAGCCTAGCACAAATGGCCTGAATGCTTTGTTCTCTTTTGTGGAAGAATAGTAAGACACACTGACCCTGATAAAATCCCCCAGATTCTGGCAATTCATTCGTTTTGTTGTGAATATATTGATAGGAGCAGTTCTGAGTTGGATCATTCAAATCCTGGCACTGAAAAACCTAGTTATCTGCAGGCTAGGGAGAGTAGCCCCATCCCATCCCCAGCAACTGAAATCAGCCCCTTTAGCATACTGGCTAATTCATATTTTTATTTCTTGTTTTTCAAGGCAGATTTCAATCACTTCTGTCAGTGTCACTCACCAATTTGATAGTTTCTGACCTGCAGTATCCCATCTTTGGGCATTATATCCACACAGCAAGGAGCACTAGAAAGGTGGACAACATAGGTAAATATTGTTGTCTTTCTATTCCACTACAGGAGGACTTTTTATTTTTCCCTGGCACTTTTTTTCTCCAGTTGACATGTCAGCTATAAAAACAGAACCTTCCCTTGCCTCCCTACTTTCTGACGTATACACTATGTTTCAAATTTAAGAATAAAAGGAATGTAGTTTTCAGATAACTTTTAGATACCAATATTCTAAAACAACAGAAAGGAAAGTATGAAAGAAGGAAAAAAGAGGATATATGACCTGCTGGAGCTCTCGTGGTGGGTGTTTGCTGTTTGACACAGATGTCATTAACAGCTAAGCATTATTCCTGTTTTGCAGTAGTTGGATGGTCAGGGTCTCCACACATGTCACCTGTGAACAGTGATGTTAAGAACATTCAGGGACTGCAGGTGCATATTGCTCTAAGCTCACAGTTTGTGAAGCATGTTTGTGCCATGCCCGGCAGAGAGCAGATCTTACTTCTCATTCTCTGATGATCCCAGGGTACTTGGTGCAGTAAGTTCAGAGTGGCAGCCACTGACTACGGCTGCTGAACAAGTGAGACTGTTGAGCCCTTGAAATGTGTCCAGGGACAGACTGTAAGTCTCAGGTATGCATCAGACTTCAAAGACTTAGTATAAAAATATAAAAGATCTCATTCATATTTTATATTGATTACATGTGGAAATCACAACACTCTTGATAGGCTAGGTAAATCTAAATATGATTTAGGGCCAATGAGATAGCTCAGTCGGCAAAGCAGCTGCTTAGGCAAGCACAGGGACTGGGGTTCCATTCCTAGCACCATAGTTGTGCCTGTCTCACCTCTAAGTGTACTGAGCCAGCCACCGAGTCCAGCCACTGAGTCCGATATATATATATATCTTTTGCTATTGAGTTTTGCTTTTGTGAATATTGCTAGTAGAAAAGTTTACGTGATGCATGTGTCTTGCAGTGTTTTTTCGGTGGGACTGTGCTAATCCTAGAGAGGAAAGGAATGTATTGCCCAAATTGGAATCCATGGTCGTCTATCGTTACCTCATAATTTTAATGTTTTAGAAAATTAAACAACATGTTTTCTTCTGGTTTATAAAGAATCCCTTTCATGTTTATCCAGAAATCAGTGACCATCCCTGTTGGTGCAAGTTAAGAGGAAGTGATCTTCATTAACTGTTCTAATCCACAGAAATGTCTGTCTCCTTCCTAAGTGCAGCGTCACCCATAATACACCCTAACGCAGGGTTCCAGTACAGCCACCAGTAGCTTTTGTTCCATTTTACTTTGTTTCCAGATTTGGCCTAGTTTGTAAAATTCTATGGGTCCCTTACCTGATTATTACTTTAACTTCTAAGCCCATTGTCTAAGGATGATTTATGTTAATATCATTTAACATACCGCAGGAGTCTCAGCACACCCCTGCCTAAGACACTAGTGGCTAGGTAGGTGAACCATTGACCCTTGAATTTTACCCTTAAACACTAAATGAATTGTAAAGGATGTGCTGAGGTGTACATATGAATTGTGGCTATATCTTTAGAAATATGTGAACAGCAAGTTATTTTATTTATTATCAATTAAATGTAAATTATCTTAATAACACTATTTTATTCATCCTTTTCTTGAGAAGTGTTCAAAGTGAGCAATACTTGGAAAATGTTATGTTTGGATTTTTAAATTCACCCATAGTGCTGGTTTTCCTAGAATGACCACAAACACCCACTTTGATTGTAACCTAAATTACTGAGATTCCTTATAAATAGTTTTACCTTGTTACCTTTTGTCTTCCTGGCCTCCTTATGGCCTCCTCAGGGAGCCTTTTGACTTCTATCCCTCACTGTCCTCCCAGGCTCCATGCCAGAACTAGTGAATCAGAAACCCTGGAGGCAGGGCCCAGGAATGTGTGTTTTGACAAGCTCGCCTTGGATTCTGATGTAGTCTGCAGTCTGGTGGCTAGACTGAGTGATATCAGGAGTAGAGACTAGAAGAAAGCACCGGATTAAAAATATTAATCAGTTAACACTTCCCGCTCTTCATGGCTGAGCTTAGATTTGCTTATCCCATTCTTTCTCAGGCACTGACTTGCTATAGCACATCAGTGTCCTGTCTGTGTTGGCCTAGAATTTAGGGTGAAATGTTCGTGGCACACCAAACTTTCTTACTTCTCTAGGTGTTGATGCTTTTGTTAATTTTAGTCTTCCATGTAGGACAAGGTCCATTATTGTTGTTTTATTATTTTTGAAACAGTGTCTTTCTATGTAGTTCATGTGGGCCTTGAACTCACTAGGTAGCCCAGACTCACTTTGAACTCACAGTGATCCTCCTGCCTCAGCCTCCTGAGTGCTGAGATCATAGGTGAACACTGCTTATTATTAATAACTGGAAATCCATTTCCTCTTGCCCTATCTCCAGGCCAGATTCTGTATGCTCAGCATTATCCTGTGGACTAAGAGATTTGTAAAACTATACCAAGAACAAGGATTATTGACCTTGGCTGTCTACATTGGAAGGAAATGCTGTATGGATAAGTATGGGTAAAATTCAGATTGGAATATATAATTTACACTCATTTTAAAGACAAAATCACAGATTTGTAGGATTGTTCCTGGCTCAGCCCTTCAGAACCTCCAGGAAATGTATTCATTCCTCCTTGACAATGCATATGCTTAATGAGTCCTGAGGTAGGCAGAGATTGATTTGTTTTCTTTGTGACAAGGTCTTGCTATGTAGTTGAGGCTGGCCTTGAGCTTGTAGTGATCCTCCGGCCTCAGCCTCTGGACTGCTGATACTCCAGGTGTGTACCACCGTGTCTGGCCTTGGGAATTCTTCAGGCTCCAGTTTTTCTTTAATACTCAGTTACCTAAACATTGCCGCTGATGTGTTTGAATATAAATGTAGCTGTACTTTCATTACTCATTGCTTGCTTAGCTATCTCTTCCCAGCCTTCTGCCAAACTCAACATGTTGTGGGATTTTGCAGTAGGCTTAGATTCTGCCCAGTGAATTCCTTGCCCTGCATTCTTCCCATTCACGGCCTCTTCCTCCTTACTTGTGCAAAGCTTTGTGCACCGAATGGAAGAGCTGGTTGCAAGCCTGATACGCCTTTCTGGATTTCTCAAAACAAAATGTGCATGTGCAGTAGCATATTCACCTATATCTTATGTGCTTGTTTTGGGACCCTTTAAAAATATAACCCTGAAGGCAAATTTTCCACAGATTTCCTTTAAGCATTTTTCACACCTTTTATCACAACCTCTCCATTTTTATAAGCTGATCAGAATAAAGAAATCAAATAAATAAATAATAAAAAAGAAATAAATAAAAAAGAAATCCTATAGTCAAATGTAAATAGGAATTTAAAAATTTTCCATTTTGAGTTTTCCAAATTGTTTGATCATTTTTGCTGAGAACAGTACTGTATCAGATTTAAGAAAGAAGGTAGACATATCTTTTGCTTTGATTTACTAAACAATTAAGAGTAAAAAATTCATGGCTTTTCAAAGATATTCTCTATTTAAAATAGTACTGAACTAAAGAACAACAAATAAAGGGAAATCTCAGGGGTTGTCAGCAATCAGACCTTCCATTCTTATCAGAAGCCTTCACATCAACCTTGTGTCTAAGTTCAGTGTTTTACCAGCTGAAACAGATTGGTCACTATCTATTCCTTATGCAGGCAAAAAAAAAAAAAAAAAAAAAAAGAAAAGAAATACAAAGGTTCTCCAATAAATTTTCCAATGCTTGCTGCCTTTTCCAAAATTTCTTTCAGAAATACACTAGATATTGTTCCCATAAGATATCCATGTGAAGATAGTCAAGAAATAGTTATTTGCTATGGCTTGTATCTCCTGAAACTTGTGTTAACATTTAACACTTGTGTGAGATAGTAAGAGGGGATTTTTGTTGTTGTTTTGTAGTGGGGATCTAACTCAGGACCTTGTGCCTGTCAAGCAGAGGTGATTACACTGCTGAACTGTCACCCAGGCCCAGTAGGGGAATTTTTAAAGAACTGATAAGACTCTGGGTTTATGAGTGGAACACTAGGGTAATGGGTTACTCTGTAGATATCTCTAATGGGTTATCTGTTATAAAAACCAGCTTAGTGAGGCTTTCTCTTCTTCTTTGTGTGTACCTTACCTCTCACTACATACTTCCCTGCATTGCCTCCTGACTCTACCAGCAACTGGCCATTGCTTGACACAATCCCTCAACCCTGGACTAGGACTGTGATCCTAAACAAACACCTTCACAATTTACTAAATTTAAAATCAGCAGTAGAAATGATAATACAGTACTTTGTGTTAACAGCAGCAGAAAAAGAACTACACTCATATTCAACTAAGTTCTGAATTCCACCTTCCCCATTTCCTCAAATATTTCAGAGATCTTATTTGCAACAAGCTCCTAAATGACTAATTAAAGACAAATAAATCATTCAACATAGTAGAATCTCCTGGCAGATTTTATGGGATCCAATCACTGGAGTTAATCCCATGCCAGTGAGAACTCTGTCATCAGTTTTAATAGCAAGAGTTTCGAGCAATGTATCACTTCAATATGATTCTACATGAAAACATCCATTTTCCTCTAAGAAAAGTAAGTCAGCAATTTGGATTTTCAATAATGAAAACTATTATGAAGTGTTGAAACTTTTTCCAGGTTAAAGGATTTGAGGAATACTCAAAGACAGTGGTAATGATGGGAGCCAAAAGTTCTTTGTCAAAAAATTCCCTTTTTTCTAAGAAAGCAAAGGAAGGACTGCCTTTTACAACCTCATATGGATTTATGGGCCAATTGAGAAGGTACCTAACTTCCACACTTAAAGCTACTTTTATAGGTAGGTTAGGAGCGCTCTATCATCTCAGGGCTGTCAGATTTGGACCGTCCATGGTAAGACTAGTTGCCTTATTGTTTCATATTGTCCTTTATAATGTGACAGTGTTCTAGTGATGCTTCTGAGGAAAGATGGCTTCTGAGGAAACTGTTAGTTTAGCTACCTTGGCTGGGGCTGGGAGATAGCTCGGCGGCATAAGCGCCTGTGTGTCAAGCACAAGGTTCTGAGTTTGATACTGGAATCAAGCATGGTGATGCATGTCTGTAATTCCAGCCCTGGGGAGGCTGAGACAGGAGGGTCACCATGAAGCTGAGACCCTGTATCAAAAAAAATAAAAGCTTAAAAATTAAAAATAATAAAGAGCTACCTTGGCTGGCAGAGTACAGTCGCTGTATTTTCCTACAGGACTGGAGAAGGCAGAACTGTGACTTTCATGTCACACACAGGCTGCTTCTCCTGTAGGATGTGGCATAATGAACCTTGCTCCATAGAAGACTAGAGAAATTTGCACAGAACATTCCCCACTCCCTCTTCCTCTACTAAAAAAGTTTATGAAATGCTATTTGCCTCATAGACCACAAGGTAATCGTGAAAGATCTGTGCAATGTCCTTTGACAGTAGGAGCTCATCTGAATTTGAAGTATTATAATCAAAAAAACAAAATGTTCTTTTGATCAGTGTGACCATTGCACTAAAGAGGAGTGGGAGTTTTAAACCATTGCTTTCATTGGCACAAGATCTAACTGGGCAGTGAATCTGGGTTGGTACGTCCATCTGTCTGTCTGTCTGTTGGTTATTCTCTCTGTCTCTCTTGACTCAGGAGAAAAGCTACCCTGGGGTGACCCTCAATAAGACTTAAACAGACCATGCTAAGATGTGCAAAATATACAGAAAGCAAAAGGAGCCATTCTGAAGTCAAAATTCACAGTACCAAGGCACAGACATGAAAATGAAAAATTAAAATGAAGGGAGGGAGGGACGGAGGGAAGGAGGGAGGGAGGGAAGGAAGGAAGGAGGGAGGGAAGGAGGGAAGGAGGGAAGGAGGGAAGGAGGGAAGGAGGGAAGGAGGGAAGGAAGGAAGGAAGGAAGGAAGGAAGGAAGGAAGGAAGGAAGGAAGTTAAACCCTGGTGTGTGTAAAAGCTCAGAGTGAGATTCTGGCTTGGGCTGCATCAGGGAGGTGTCATTTGTGCATTTCAAACTTGTTCTAGGGGCAGCTCCCCCACTGATGTCTACACTCAAAGCACTGAAGCAATGGCAATAAAGATCTACAGTGTACAAAGGGGAAAAAAAAACCTACTTGACGACCACCACCCACAAACAACCCACTTACCCTGGGCACTGAGCAGGGAATTTCTCCACTTAGCAACCAGAACAAGAACGCAGGGTAGACACCAAGCGAGCCTAATCGTTGGTCCTGCTAAAATTCCATGCCCAAGTCAATGGATGGCAAATCTGGCAGCACACGGAATCACCCGGTGGGCTTTAAAAACATAATAATACCCTAAACCCGCCCCCAGGGATTCTGATTTAATTGATCTGAGGAGGAGTTTGGGCATTGGTGTCTTTGAAAGGCGTCCCTGGTGACTCTAATGTGCGGTGCAGTTGCAATCCACTGCTCACATTCTGAAAGTGCTGGGCAGGTTTTGCATCTGGACCACAGAGAGCAGGTGGTCAGCAGACCTGCCCCTTAGCACTGTCTTGGGGACCGGGGAATGCAGGTGAAATTAAATCTTTGTTCATGAAAACTATTGAGAAAATAAAGCATTGATCTTACTTGAGAGACTTTTATGTTAGTCAATTAAATTAGTACTGTACCTTTCTACTAGTAAAATAAGAGTACCATTACTATATGGAAATATAATGTTCCATAATATTTTTATTGTGAGACAGGGGACATGTCTTACTGCACTCAAATGTACAGTTTACACACAACTATAAAGTTAGCTGTTATCCATAAACAGGCGATATAGATCTTAGATATTTCTTTTAAGATCCGTTGGAAGGAAAATTCCTTATTCCTTAGCAACACCATAGGAAGCAGGATTGTCTCCAAGAAAAAAAAAATCCTTATCTTTCCTAATTATTCTACATGAAAAGGCAATAGAACATTCCACTTTTCTAATATTTGAAGGGGAATAAACATGCTTCTGATTATTTTCATGTATGAACATTGTTCAAGTATTACAAATGAAAACTAAAAAAATATTTATTTCATTTTTGTGGTTTTGCTTCAGCGTTATTTATTCATCTCTCTTGCAACAAGAACTAAGAGATATATTTTCTCTGAATGTCATATGCTACAATAGGAAATAACACAATATGTGGGAAGGTTACATGTTTTCTGGGTTGTTGTGGGGCTGATAGTTTCAAGCACAGCACAAATACGCATATTACTTGAGCATTTTCACTTTAGGCTATTCGGAAATGTGTCATTTAAAATGTGGAATCCTGGCATCGTCTTTTCACACTGAAATTTTTTCAAAACTCTCTAAAATGTGTCTTATTTGTGAAAATGCATCTTATTAATCCATTGTGATATAAAATAACAGCTGCTAATATGATTTTAAAGTTTGTAATAAAGTGCATCAAAATGTCTATAGAATGGATCAGGACAGCACAGCCAACAAGCGATATTTCAGGGACTTTTAATATGTGAGTGAAATGCCAACATGGCAGGAGGGAAACACTCCCAAATGTATCTTTCCTGATTTTGACATTTATTCTCCTCATTTGGACCCCACAAATGTCCCAGATTTTTTATCGTTGGTAGACAAGAAGAAGGCAATAGTTACTGACGTTAAGATAGATGCGACAACCCTGGTGCCACTCTGTATCAGTTAGCTGTTGCTACAAGCATGCTGTGTAACAAACCCTGTAGCTTATTGACTTAAAACTGTGTATTCCAGTTTCTGTGGGTCAGACAGGCTTTGGCTTGGCTCCATGTTGTGCTTTGGGTATATTTCTGTTGTAGGGGTTTCTCATAGGTTTTGGATTTGTAATAAACTAAGGCATGGTTTTCTCAAGGCACTGGCACATGTATAAGAGAAATTAGTGGAAATAGAAAACTTTGTAAGGCCTGGGCATGTATTGGTACATTGTCATGCCCACTTGAATTCCATTGGTTAAAACAAATCATATGGTCAGAGGTCATCTGAATGATGGAGGGCCAGGTGAGTATACACTGGTACTCCTGAGACGAATTGCATCAGGAGATAACTGTTTTGGTTATGGGGAGGCAGGGTCCTGGTATGGCTATGGCTTTTTCTTCTCAATTAATGGCATAATAGTCACATAGCCATACCTCTTAAAGGTGATAGAATTCCTAGTGTTAGGCTGCCATAGTTAAAACTATACTTCTAACAAGTACAGATTTTGTGACTTTGATCACATTACTCAGTCACTCTGCTCTTTAGTTCATCATCTATAAATGTATAAAGCAAGAATATCTAACACAGAGACCTGTACAAGGACGCAATGAGTTAGTATACTTATTAGCTCCACCTCTTAAGAGCTCATTCAACTAGGACTACATCAGTGATTAATCCATGGGTGAAGAAGACATCCTCATGACTGATCCATTCCAAAAAGCCTATCAGCTGGTATTACATATATATGCTATAATAGTCCCATTCGTCTTATAGAGTTCCAACTCTATCAGGGTGAGTAAGACATATAGGAATAGGTAAAAGTGAGTCAAATAGGAAGTGTAGGCCACTGGAGAAGTAGTGGCAAAGGTTTTGGCTATGAAAAGGAGAAAGAGTTGTCTTTGATGTACATAAATTTACTTAGCTCTAGACAGGAGACTATAATAATACTTACCTCATTGGATTGATATATGAATTAATATATAAAGATTTTGCAATAGCATTAACTGCTGTTAATATTAGTAGCATGATGCTTTAAGTCTATCAGAGAGGTAAGAGGAAAGAGATACATTTAAGCTGGAATTTAAAGTCCCCTTGAGATTGGAACACACAGAGATGAGACTGGAAAAATACATCCACGTACTAGACTTGGGTTTTGACTTAGATCACCTACCTTGATCTTCATCCCGTCACTCATTATGTGAAGTTAGCAAATTTCTTAATTTCTCACCTACCAGAAGTAGAGAGAGGCTAAGAACAAGCCTAGTCCCAAGTTGTATACTCTCTAGGATCTCTCTTGAATTCGTAGGGTGTTCAATTTCTTTTGTCCCCCACTAGTTAGAACCAGAACATTGTGAAGCCCTTGTATGAACTACTGAATCTTCTAGGCAAATTTTCTTTTTCTCAGTAGTTGCTCCTTGCTTAGTCTCAGGAATTTCACAGAGCATATGTGCAGCTTAATGACCGACGAGGAACTCAGGAGATCTGCCAGGGATGAAGAAGGTCAGGACTGCTGGGGAGATAGCTCAGCAGCATAAGAATCTGCCTGGTAAGCACAAGGTCCTGAGTTCGACTGCTGGTACAAAAAAAAAAAGTTCAGGGCTGAAGCCACAATCATTTTTAGTACAAATGTTTGTATCTGGTATTTTCCCACCATTTACAATAGTTACATTTATACCCCACACTTTCATATACCACATATTTGAGGTCGTAATTCTGCTTTGGATGTTTTCTTCCCATCATGATTTCTGAGCACACAACAAATTACTTATGGGTCAGAAAATGGGAAATTTCAAATCTCTTTCTTTCTTTCTTTTTCTTTTT
>NW_004524619.1:1773098-1799476 GCF_000260255.1 Octodon degus | reverse complement strand
TTTTTCTTTCTTTTAAATTTTGTCTATTGGGCTGGGGAGATAGCTCAGTGCAATAAGTGCTTGCCTGGCAAGTGCAAGGGCCTGAGTTCAATCCCAAAAAAAAAAAAAAAAAAAAAAATTGACTATTATGTTTCAAAGCTACTATTAGTTATCTCATATCTCTGTGCTTAATGTGGCTATGGGAACAGAGTAGAGACAGAGGAGTTAGTTCAATCTATCAAGTAACCACAAGTTCATCCTTATTGTAGAATGAGATCATGCTTCATGGAATTGTCACAAGGACTGAGAGAGTCAATGTATGTAAAACACTTAGAGCAGTGTTTTACTGTATGTATTTCTTATTCCTTCACCTAATTTTTTCAATATTTTAATCTCCATTTAAATATCAGGAAAGAGAAGCTCTGATAACTTATTCATGGTTGTATAGATAGAATATGGTGCAGCTAAAGTCAGTAATGAAGTCCAGAGCTTGTTGTTTTTTTTTGTTTTTTTTTTAAAACTGGGGATTGAACTCAGATCCTCGTGCTTGCCAGGGAAGCGCTTATACTACTGAGCCATCTCCCTGGCCCCCAGAGCCTGTATTTCTAATGACTATGTCTGTTTTGGTCTTCGTAGATGTTAACCAGGTATGAGGCAAGGATTCAAGTTCTGCAGTTTATTTTGAAGCTGATTTTAGTAAACCTCAGTAGATTTGGGAAGGAGTGAATGATGGAAAGGAATGGAATGGACAATGAGTGAGTTACTAAGTTTAAACTGTAGGTAGCTGGAGCTCTGTCCTGTGGGAACACTTTAAGGGACAGTGTAGAGCATGCATTAGAGTTGTCTGAACTCTGGGCTGAATTAGCTGCAGTATTTGTCCTCTAAATTCCCATATGTGATTAGTTATGGGTTGCTTCCAGGGATATTAACTCTCCTGCAAGTCTGGCTTGATCTGAAAATAGCCTGACTATCTTATGACCAGAAAAGAACCCTCAGGTAAGAGAGTCACAGGTGTTTGCAGTAAGCAGCCTTCTGTGTGTATAGACACGAGTGCTTGAGGATGTATGGGAGGGACAATGACAGCATCTGCCTTCAATGCTTGTCACTCTCATTCTCCCCTTGGCAACACAGATATGAATTACAAAAGTGTAAACATCACAGAAGAAGGTAGAAATAACAACCAAGAGAGCTTCTCAAATAAGTGCTCTCATTTGAGGAAGTGTGTGTGTGTGTGTGTGTGTGTGTGTGTGTGTGCATATCTGTCAGTATCAAATCAAATGTATTTAGACCTCATAAAGGCAAGTCAAGGGGATAGTGAGCTACTGCCCCATTTCAGAAATGGTGAGCAAGAGAAATAGAATTACTCTACCTACTTTTGTTGAGCAGTCTCTTTCCACCAATATCGGGCTGTGCCTATATGGCCTATTTGTGGCCAACTATGGTCAGGAGGAAAGGGGAACATTTATTTTTTGTACATTTATTAGATATTCACATTCACTTGCAACCTGCTGTCTAGGTTACTGGTCTAGGTTACTGGGTTGCACCCAGTTAACCTAGGTTAACTCTAGTCTAGGTTACTGGGTTGTACCAGCTGCCTGGTATGGACCTTCACAAGATAACAAAGCCCCTAAAGCCAAAGTTACAGGGCAAAAAGATTTAGAAAAATCTCAATCATTATAAAAATCCCTCCAGTTTTTCTTACCTTGGGGAAGGTATGAAGTACTGGGCCAGAGTATGCTAAGGATGAAAGGAATTTCGGCATTTTAGTGAGTTTGAAAAATTGAGCCTTTTCCTAGACAAGGTCTGGTTGATGTGGTAGCAAATAGAAATGTAAAAAAGAAATAAAACAGAAGTGAATCTTGGGCATTTTTCAGAGGCAAATACATATGCTTGTTTTTAACCCATAAGGCCAAATATTTCCTTTTCTCAGTTGGGCCATATGCTTAATGCACTAAGCTAAAGACCAGAACAAAGAGTTTTAACCCCAAGGTTAGAGGTATCTGTTGCTGAATCTATCACAAGCTCACCATGTGACTTCGTATGACTCACACCGTGTGATTGTGGAACCTACCCCAAAACAAAGGACACAAAAAGAAAAACAAAGGGTATGTGGCGTCTTTAATGTTCTTTCCAGCATTATGGTGCTATAAAACGCTACTTAACAGAAGCTCTGCTTGGAAAAGAATTAAATCCAAAAGGAAAATAGCTTCTGCAATCATATCTGAACATTTAATTTGTCATTTGGTTTATGACATATGCACGAGGCTTGTTTAAAATAACTATACAAGGTTAAATACCGGTGCAGAATACAAGGATTGTGTCAGTAGTACAATATTTTGTTAGGCATGTGTGACAACACTGCAAAGTGGATCAGCTGCATGACTGTTTGTGATTTGGCTTCCTCTTCAGTTAAAATGGCCATGGTCCTAAATGGATTCCCCAACCCCCCACCCTGGTGGATCAAAAATAGAGATTACTGGTAATTCCTTGAACTCCCTTAAAGGCACACCCAGGGGAGCAAAACCAGGCACAAGGTTTTCATGACACTACATACACAACAGACTGTAGGTGTGCACTTAAGGAGCCACTAGTTGTGGGCTAGCAAGTAATTTGTCCCAAACTCAGAAAGATGCCTGAATCAGTTAGAGGATAATGTTGGAAAGCGTCAATTCATTATTTAAATGCTTATTATGGTTGCTTCTCTTATAATAACACATTCCTTAAAAATAATTCTGTAAACTCACTTCTTGAATAACCAAAGAGTATCAACCTTAATTTCTAAGAATGGATGATTTTGCAATCAAAATTATGTAAGGTTTTGTATACATAATGCCAATTTTCGCTTACAGAAGAAAATTTATTCCAGTGTTTCCCTGGGATAAGAAAATAGAAGCAGCCACACACACACACACACACACACACACACACACACACACACCACTCCCTGGAGTGTTTCACTTCTCTTTACTCTTGAGAAAATAAAACCAATAGGCCTATTGAAGGTGTATTGAATATGTCCCATAAAGAAAAATGCCAGTTTTTCAGACATTGTTAATAATAGTGACTATTACCTTTAAAGGTGATAAAAACTTTAAGTAGGAGGAAGAAAGCAACAATACACACATTATGATTGTGAAAGTTTAAGTTCTTAAAAAAAAACTTATCACAGTGAAGGAGACATTGCATTAATTCCACTCAAAGTACTCCCGCTCACATCAAATGCCTTATCCTATTATTTTTGCCACTTTGTGAAGCAGTTCTAGAAGTCCTCTTTCCTGAATATCTTTATAAGGTACAATTCCAACTATGGTGTATGTTGCTGCCAATTGCCCACCTAATGGAAAGGCAGGTTGTAAAACATTACAGTGTGTTTTCATCCACCTTATCCCCTAGATCTAGCACTGTGCTACCTCTGGTTCTTCCCCAAACTCAAAATGAGCACAAACAGTAAATGTTTTGAATTGGTTCAGACACCAAGAGATCCATGACAGCACAACAAAAGATGCTCATGAAAGAGAATTTCCAGAACTGCTTCAAAAAGTTTCTAGAACAATGGGATAAAAATGTTTGAAGTGAAGATAAGTAATTTGAGGATGATTAATACAGTGTGCCTTTAAAAAAATGTACTTAGTACAGAGTCTACAGTATCTCACTACATAGATCGGGTTCACAGTGATTCTCTTGTTTTCAGCCTCCCAAGTGCTGGGATTATAGGTGCACACCACCACGCCCAGTCTCAATCCCTGTCTCAGCACACCCTGGGGGTGGGGTGGGCATAGCATGTGGGGATCAAACCCCGATTCCTGTGTCTGTCTAAGCAAGCATGTTAGCCCGCTGAGCTATCTGGCTGGCCCCAGTGTGCCTTTTAATGTAATGAATTTTTGAAGAACAAATTTAAGCATTCACTGTATATTTTGGTCCTATCCAACTAAGTCAAGGGAAACAGCAAGTTGGATTTTATCTTTATTCTCATGATCAGTTTATACCTATGTCTACGAGCTTTTTTGTCTTAGCTCCTTTTCTCTTTTGTTGCTGAGACAAAATACCTGGCACCCAGAATTAAAGGGGAAAAAGTTTATCTAGCTCAGTTTGTAGAGGTTTCAGTTCATAATCAGCTGGCTCCAAGGTAGAATGCCTTCATAGACAGGAGCAGTTCATGGTGGCTAAAGGTAGCAAAAAACGTAAGAGAGGAGATGAGACTCTTTCTGTCCTTTATACTGTATGCAGGCTACCTGCCCTAGGGTGAGTATAGTACTCAGGACTTTAATCCTAGCCAGAACTATGCCAAACCAACCAATGAACTAATTCACTAATCACAGTTTTAATCTCAGCGTCACATACTCTAGATTTAGCCATCTCTGAAAGGCCCGCCCCCTATGACTGCAGGAAGCTTTCGGGGAAATCTCGATACACGCCGTAACATATTTGTTTCTAATATCTGTACTGAAATATTCTTCACTATTATCAAATGTGTGTATTGAATGCCAAAAGGAGGTTAAAATTACATCACAATGGAACCAACTAAAAAAAAAAAAACCCAAATTCCCTAAACATAGAAGATAGCAATGTATTGCCACAGGTGCTTAGAAAATACTCATAGTAGCCTGAATGAAATATATTCCCCCTTAAGACTTCAAATTTATTCTCTATAACATCAATTTGTGTCAAATGTGACTCTGCATGGATACCAAAGTGAAAAAGAAAATTGAGGGACAGGGAGATAGCTCAGTATAACAAGCCCCTGCCTGGTAAAAAAAAGAAAGAAAGAAAGAAAGAAAAATGACATAATTACGTGGATACCACAAATTATTACTACTGCATATAATACTCATTCCTTGTAACAGAACAATTTAAGAGTCTCTTGCTTTGCCTATTTAGGTGATCCTTCAATGCTCATTTTCTCTTTGACCCTATGATTCTCTCCCTTTTATCTTCTCTGACTTTTGCTACACAGTACTGACCTATCTGGACTACACCAAAGGACTTCCTTGACCTCTGATTTCTGGGTGATTCTGCAAGAATGGGACAGACAGAAGGTCAAAGGAGAAGAGTAGGGCTAGTGATCATTTCCTCCTGGCTCCCCCTCTAAAGAGCCGCCATGGTCTGGCTACCTCCCTTGATTCAGATCACAGCTCCTGCCACAGGAGCCCTGTATGCAGAACTTTCCTTCCGTGGTCTGGTAACTGTCTCCTCCACCTTTCTCTTCAGGTCTAGAAAGGACAGTAACTCTGCTTTACCATCTCCTGGGAATTGTAGTAGTTTTCTTACTGCACCTATTGCTAACCCTTCTGCATCATTCTCATTCGAGTGTGTAATCTCTGTCCTACTAGGACATTTGCTTAAACATTAATGCAGTGACAGTGAGAGCTTGGTAAGTCAAAAGTGTCCAGAGTGGCGGTTCAAACACGAGCCAATATTCCACTCTCTTACATGTTTTCTGAATAATATAGTGGTTGAGGTGATGGGTATGCCTCCAAAAATACTATAGTCTTGGAAATATTTCTCACAAATGCACAAAGCTAGAGTAAGTATAATTACATTCTGAAGTACTGAGTTAAAAAGTTACAAAACAGTACATGTTTGTTATGGTTTATGTCTAGTTGTCCCCCCAAAGCCTCATGCAGTTATGGGATGGACTTTTAGACTTTGTGATTTATTCATGATCCAGTGCTGGGATTATGGGTGTGAGTGTTACTGGGATTATGGGTGTGAGTGCTACCAGTGTTACACTGGGCCTGGGGCAGATAGTCTGAATGCAACATAAGGGAGACAGACTTGCTCTCTGTAGCCGTTGTTCCTGCTACTCCTCCATTTGCTCTTGCTGTTTTGCTGTTTTCTGCTGCCCTCTGCCATGTACCACTCTGCCCTGGAGCCAGCTGAGTATGGACTGAAACCTCCACTAACTGTGAGCTAAATAAACCTTTTTTCCCTTCATTTGGGTGTCGGGTATTTTTTCCCAGTAATGAGAGAAAAGTAACCGAGACAATGTTATATTATGCTTTGCGTTGTTGTTAAAACTATGCAACAGGGGCCAGGGAGATAGCTCAGTAGAATAAGTGCTTGCCTGGCAAGTGCAAGGGCCTGAGTTCAATCCCTGGTCCTGAAAAAAAAAAAAACCTATACAACAAACATAAGCATTTTTGAGAAGGTAGTTTTTTTTTTAAATTTTATTTATTTGTGTGTGTGTGTGTGTGTGGGTGTGTGTGGGGCCAGCTCAGCCCACCAGGGGGCGGGGCTGGCTGGCATGTGGTACTGGGGGATTTAACCATGGTCCCTGTGCTTTTTTGCTAAGCTTGTTCTAAGTAGGTGCTTTAGACCACTGAGCCATCTCACCAGCCCCAAGAAGGTAGATTTTTTAAAAATTGTATTTAGTACGGGTTCCACAGGGTCTCACTATGCAGATCAGACTCAGTGATCCTCCTGTTTTCAGGCTTCCAAGCACTGGGATTACAGACTAATGCCCCACGCCCAGTCTCAGTCACTGACTTAGCCCACCCTGAGGGCGGGGCCAGCACAGCACTCCAGGGATCAAACCCCAGTCCCTGCACATACCTAAGCAGGTGCTTTAGTCTGCTAAGCTATCTGGCTGGCCCTACCTTGGATATTATATGAAGTCATGTTTCTGTATGACTTGTTGTTTGTTTTTGCAGCACTGGGGATTAAACTCAGAGCTTTTACACTGAACTACATCTCCAATCTTAATTTTTTTTTCTTGGAAGACACATTTTCACTCAATCACTGAGTTGCTCAGGTTCTCAAACTCAAAATCTTCCTGCCTCAGTCTTCCAGAGTACTGGGATTATAGGCATGCACTACCATGTCTGCCTGAATTTCTTTGAAAGAATCCTCCCTGTTGAAGGTGATCCATGACAGGTGGATACTATCATAATTTTGCACATGCAGAATGAAGCCACATGAGTTTTTACTGTTTAATCATTTAACTATATTAAATCAAATATACATATAACTTAGCTCCCTTATCCTTATGTGCTTTTTCTGAATATATCTCAGCAATACAGCTGAGTCACTACCAAAGCTCTACAGAGTTCTAACTTTTCTACACAGGATATATCCATTAGTGGCTTCAAACGTGGCATATTTCAAAAATTTAGACTATTCTATATAAAAAAAAACTTTAAGCAAATGAAGGAAAACCATGTTGCTAAAACATTCGAGGTTTATGCACAAAAGCTAGTTTTTTTTAACTTCATATAAATACAGAGAGGTCATTATTTGAAATTTATTAAACCCGATACTACATATAGAAGAATCCCAAATTCTGAATTTCTCCTTACAGCTAGGAAATGGAATATTTGCAATCACTAAAAGGAACTCCATAAAATTATCATTTTTTATCCTAAGAAAGATTTCACCTCATGTAATATTTATATAGTAGGTTCTGTCAGTGCTCTGCCCATATGCCCTCAGAACAGATCACCATAACAGTACATGCCAGCCTTGTTTTTAATGGGTACCACCTGCCTCTTTTCAGAGGCCTACCCTTGGGCTGGCAAACTCCAGTGCACCCAGGTGAAATGTCTGCAATTAACATTCTCTCTGGGACATTTCTTTACCAATGACTAATAGCTAAGGGGATACAAATATCCCAGTTCCCTGTCCCTTGACCAATATTTTACAGTTTGTCCCACCTAATCTGATTAAGCTTCAGTCACTTACTATGGTAGCTGGCTTAATAATTCACTCCAATTGGCTTCCTTTCCTTCCCCATGTACCTTGCCTATTAGCATACCAGTGTCACCGTACCTCCTAAATAAAGCATGTGCACCTATATCAGATTTGCTTCCCCAGGGAACTAAAAAGATGTTAAGATTATGAACCAACTGTTCAAGATCATGGGTGAATACCCCTGATCTATTAGGTTTTTCTTTTGTGTTGTTATTTGCTGTGGAAGGTGGTATTCAATAGGACGAGACCCCTGGAACAGCCTGCTAGTTCTAATGTCTCTCTAAAAATCATGTTGTCATAATGAAATTGTTCTTCTTGTTCATGGAGACATTTGAGGAAATTATCCATACTAAATTTAGAAATCAAAGCACAATTTCTGATGGGAAGCTCTGGATCTGTTACTTTCCAGATAGCATGTTACTGTCTTTAGTCTTCCACATAGGATAAAAGCAAATAATTGATTAAACATTCTCTTGATCAATCATGGTTAAAGAGAAAAAAGATAAACTTGGGGGAACAAAAACATTACATGAACTCTGAAGTTGTTTATAAAATCTAAATTTTAAAAACTCCAATTCTATCAATAATAATAATAATAATAATAATAATAATAATTCAAAGGCTCAATCTTCTTTTGCTTTGTCTTCTGCTGCTAGTACTTCATGAGACAATACAATCTGGAAAAAAACACTGTCATTGTGAAAGTACCTTGTAACTGGCTACAGTTCAGAATTCTGTGTGTATATGTCAAATTGTATTTCTAAACTTTCTCTAATGATAGCATTTTAAAATGTTTTAAGACTAGCCATTCATACCTTTATCCCTTTTCAGTTTTCTTCTATTTTTGTTTCCAAAGCAAACATCATACATGGGAATGACAAATACCTCTTTCTCAATGATGCCTTGCGTTGTAGGGGTGGAGTGGAGCAGGTGGAAGAGGAGTATGTGTGAAGTGACTGGATATATCTGTAGGGAAAGTATTAAAGAGAAAGTAAGGTAGAATTAATTTGAAAGAATAATTATGCTTAGAATAAATTAATGTCCTCTTCAGAAGTAAACTTTAATATACATTGTAAGTATATTACATACTTTAATATACATGTATTTAGAAATACATTGAGTACGATGCAAAACGGGAGAAAAAGTGAACAAAGGTTCTAATACTCAAGGGTCTAGAGCTGTGTTGCTGATGTGGTGGTTACTAGCCATAGGTGGCTATGTAAGTCTATGATAATTAAAATTAAACAAAATTAAAAGCAAAATGGGTCAATAGAATAATCACATTTTAAGTACCCAGTAGACACATGAGGTCAGTGGCTACCATATTGGACAGACTTGGGCAATATGTAGAGCATTTCAATCATAACAAAAGATCTGTTGAACAGTGCTAAAGTAGAACATGTAGCACACTAGCATTACATACCAGCAGGTCTCATTGCAAGTTGTTGTCTGCTCGAACACTGGAAATTCCTCTGTTCTCCTCTCCCATTTTCTGTCTTCCAGGAACTTAAACTATGAATTAAAAAAAAATCCAATAAAAATAGAAAAAAGACAAAGAGGACTGTTGTAAAAAGAAGATGCTTTGAAGAATATGAAGCAGATGTTGTGCTGGGAGCTAGTGTGTGCTGCAGTACCACCTGTGCCCACTTAATTCCATCAAAATAATTTCCTCCTGTTACCATGAAGAAAGATTTAAGAATACATGGTTGGGGGCAGGGAAAGAAAGTGAGAGTAAAGGTTGAGGTTCAGATGTAGAGTTCGTCTGCAGATGGGGATAACAATTTACAGCCAGTGGTTGCTTCTGGTCTATGGTTTCAGGTATGGTTCCTTTGTACTGGAGCTTGACTTGTTAGCCAGGTCACCATGCAAGAGCTATTCCACATGTGTAGAATTTATACGTGTACTACTGCTTATGTATCTACCTGTCTACCCATTGTTCTACCTACTTTCCTACTTATCTCTATAATTTGATTAAAGATATAGTATAGTAGAAACACAACTTTTTAAATGAAAATAGTCGAGGACAATTTCCTCATCCTTCTAGCAACTACCTTCATTTTGCTTTTCTCTCTGCATATATTTCATAGTATTTTCATGGTTCTCAGTCCATCTCAGATGATATTGCTTAATGCTTTCTTTGAAGGAATTTGCTTATTTTCTGGTGAAACCCTTACTTTATTATTCCAAATGAGGAGCACTGTCAGTTTTTAACTAGTTGGTTCTGAATACTAAAGGTATCCTATTATTGAGCTCATGGAGACAGATTGCATTATCCGGTGAGTAACTCAAACTTTCTCTTCAAAAAATAAATTGCCTGAAAAAGAACATATTCCTCAGAATATCCCATCATTTTTCTTCTGGAAAAGCTACTAGTTCCAATTAATGGGTGTAAATCATAAAACCTAACAGCACCAGAAAAGAAGCCATTTTGGAGTTGGTGTGGATGACCCAGTAATTTACCAAACTTTTGGCAGTGAAGTCTTGCTGGAAATAGAATAGACAATGTCAGGTGACTGAGAACACATCCCATCTGAAGGCTCACATGGAGTGCAAGCGCTGTCCCAGCTCTATGATTTGCTAACATCTTTGATTGTTCTCCTGGTTTGGCATAATTCTTCTCTCCTTGCAGAAGAGGGCTCATTTTTCACATTCTCTCAGCTCAAGTTTTCCCTTATGACCCATATAGAGAAACTTGAGATTATTGGCTTCATTTTCTATTTGATTCTCTGCATTTGTGACTCTAGTAGAGGAAAAATGAACACTTCATTTGAAGACTTCAAGTTGAACTTTTGGATACCAGCCACCAGTTGTTTTTTTTTTTTTTTTTTTTCCTTTCATTTGTTCCCTTAGTCTTCTACTTACTCAACAAACATTTGCTAAGCGCTATGCTACAAACTGAAGATACAGTGAAAAACAAAGGCATTGTCCCTCTCTTAAAGGTTATTTCTAGTAAGACAATCACCAGAGGCATTCGTTTCGTATTGCCACTGTAACAAATTACTAAAATGTAGTGGCTTAAAGGTGCAAAAATTTATTAACTTCCTATGTTGTAGGTCAGAAGTCTAATACCATATCACTGGGATAAAACTAAGGTGTGTTTCTTTCTGAATAAAAGAATCAATTTCTTCTTTTGGGATAGAAGTGGGAACAAAGGCAAACCATTTCCTTTCCTTTTCCCATTTTAGTGACAGTGTGCATTCCTTAGCCTATGATCTATTCCTATATCCTCAGAGCTGGATGGAGCAGGAAAATCCTTATCATGTTTCATTTTCTGACTTTTATTCTTCACCATACTTGTCCCTCACTGTGGCAGGGGAAGAGATTCTGTTTTTAAGGAATTATGTGAAATGAGTGCGTCCACTGGGATATTTTCTCTATCTCAAAGTCTAGTAGTCTTAACCATGTATACAAAATTGCTGTTTGCCACATAGGGGAACATAGCCACAGGTTCTGAAACTTAGGCCATGGACATCATGGCTATTATTCTGACTCTAATATCAGGTAAATAAGTAAATAAAAACAAAATTACAACGTGTTGTCATGCATACTACAAGAGAACTAAAGAAAGTTCTGGGAGAGAGAATGCACACACAGGGCTTGTGTCCGGTGAGTGTACTCAGAAGAGGCACTTGTGTGATGGCTGTGTTGGATGAAGTTGGGTACTGAAGGATAACAAGGAACATTCCCTTATCTGGGGCTTGACTTGGGCACCCCAATCTTCTTATGGATCCTGCCCCTATTTTCTTTTGATTAGCCCAGAAATGTGCATGTGATTTAGGCTGGGCCAACCACAGGCCTGCCTTCAAAGTCTTCAACTTTGTTTCCAGAAAAATGTTTTCATTTCTGTCTATATTGAAGCTTCAAAATATGCAAACTTGAAAGAACCCCCAATAAACCTCTTCCCTTACAGAGGACATAGATACGAAAGAGAAAAGTAGACCTATAGAATTAAACAGAAGCATATTTTGCTCAAAGTAAAATTACTGATTGGGTTGTTTGAGATTCTTTTTATGAAATTTGAAGCCTAAAATCCTGTCATTCTTGAGCAAAAGAGTGAAATTTATTGGAAGACTTGTGTTATCGCGAAAATAATGCAGCCAGCCTTGAAGAGCAGCCTCTACTGCATAGAGCCAAAGAGCTCTAGTTTATTTTGCCTAAGACAATCTAAGATTTAAAAGCAAAAGTATCCTAAATAAGGCAATCAGTAACTTTTATTTTACAATTAGTGACTGAATTTTAACAATTAGTTCTCATTATGGCATAAGAAATCTTGTCAGTCCCAGAATTCTCCATGAGAATGATAAGCACTTCTCTAATTCGTGTATAATGGTATCACCAATATATTTTAAAGACAAAACTACAAAAAAAAAATTAAAAAAAAAGACAAAACTACAAGTACTTATTTGGATCATAGTGTAAACATTGGTCTTGCTCATCTGGAATAGATTGTGATCTCCATAAACTAGTCATTTCTTTTTGATTTTAAAAAATGTAAGTAAATCATATATACATATATATGTATATATATACAATTTAAAGACTAGTAGCAATACTAAAGTGAACATTCTTACACAGACAGAGAATAAGAATTAGGATAATCTTTTTACCTCTCCATATGGGCATCTCTTTGCTCCCTTTCACAAGTAAAGTGCTTCTGATCTTTTGCTAATCACACTCTCATTTTTCTCTAAAATATTACCATGTATCTTTGTATCCCTAAAAATTAGACTTTTTTGTTTTGGCAGAACTGGGGATTGAACTCAGGCCCTTGTGCTTGTCAGGGAAGTGTGTATTCCACTGAGCCATCTCCCCAGCCTAATAATAGGCTTTTAATTTCCCAATTTTAAGGTCATGCATTGCTGGATTTCCGAAGAACAGATTCTTCTATGGCTTGCTTTTGTTGACTAACATTGGCTTTTAGGACCCGTACACAAATTTTATATATTTCCACTACTGGATACTATGCCATTTTGTGAGCATCACAATTTGCTTATGCATTTCACTATTGGTAGACAAGCATAATTTCTTTCTTTCTTTTTTTTAATTTCTGTTTTTTTAAGGAAAGGGTCTATAGGTTGTTCAGGGTCTCTCTACTAGATTGGACCTCATAGTGATTCTTCTGTTTACAGCCTCCTAAGTGCTGGGATTACAGGTGCTAGCCATCACACCCATGCTGGGGGCGGGGCCAGCATGATGTCCAAACATAATTTCTAATTTTTGGGTAGTATAAATGGTGTCACCTGGAGTATGTGTATAAAGTTTTTCTGGCATCTTTATCTGGGGGTGAAACTGCTAAGCCATAGATAAAGAATAGCTTCAACGTTAGAGGTTATTCTAAATAAGTTTTCAAAGTAGTTGCACTAGTAATAATCTAGCTAGTGGTAGATGAGAGATAATATTGCTTCATGTTTCAACTATAATTTGGTATTGGAAGTCTGTTATTATTAATACTAATCAGGTGGCATAAAATATTATCTTCAAATTTTAAAGTGCATTTTCCTGATTATTAAAAATATTGATTTTTTTGCATACTAACGGGAAAGACATAAATTTTCTTTGGCAAAATCACATTCACATGAAGCAAATATTTTGTAAGTTGGGGTTGAAGTATTTCACTGAAATACTGAGTTGTCTTTTCTCATTGTCTATTCTATTTTTTAATAAATGTAAGTTCTTAATTTTAATATTGTATAATTATTGCTCCTTTTTTTGCAGTTTACACTTCTCATGTTTAATTTTTGGACCAAGGTTATGAGTGTATTTCACATAAAAGTTGGAATCTTTACTTTTCCTAGTAAGCTAATTGGACTTGACATTGTGATGATGTAAGGTGTATTCTGGTGAATGGCCAAGTTATGGTATTGATGAGTAATTTGTTCTCCTCTACCTACTATATAATGCAGTTCTGTCCAAGATTACGTCTGTGAATGTGCAAAGTCTGTGTGGGGTGTTATTTTTTTATTCACTTACTTATCTATTTCTGTACCTCCACTACACCATTATCAATCCCTAGAACATTCTTGAAAGTTTTGTTATCTGGCAGAACTGATTTCTCTAGTAGTTTCTTTATCATTATTGGCCACCCCTTATAAATATTTGATTTATTTGACAAGTTCTATAGAAGTCCTTCTGGAAGTCTCAGTTAAAACTATCCCGAATATAGAAATGAACTTGTGGAAAACTGATGTCTTTAAAATATTATCTTCCTTTCTACAAACACAATTTCCTTTATGGATTTCAAATTTTGAAATTGACCTATATAAAAGTCTATGCATATTGTGTTCAACTTATTTCTTTGTATCTTACCTTTTTAAAAAATGTATTTGGTTGTTACAGAGTCTTACTATGAAGCTCAGACTCATAGTGATCATCCTGTTTTCAGCCTCCGCAGCACTGGGATTACAGACATTTGCCACTATGCCTGGACTCTGTGGCTGGCTCAGCCCACCCTAGGGGTGGGGCTGGCTTGGCATGTAGTGCCAGGGATCTAACCACCGTCCCAGTGCTTGCCTAAGCTTGCCTATGCAGGCATTTTTAGTCCATTGAATTATCTTGCTAGCCCCTTACATTTTTGTTGAGATCTTAAATTGTAACTCATTTATATATTTTCTATTTGTTATTGGTATATAAGATGCAAATAACTTTTGTTTGTTGATATTTTATTTAGCAAACTTGCTTAATCTTTTAAAGCCTAAATTGGTTTGTGAAGATTTCTTGCATTTTTATGTATATACTCTTAACATACAAATACAGAAAAAATATGTAAGAATTAAAAGGAACATAGGCATCTTCCTTTTTCTTAATTGGCTCTTTTCTGTAGTATCTATAGACTATTTTTTTCTTCATCTTCAACCTTATTCTTTTATTTCTAAACTGTTTGCATAATTATTAAATGTCTTTTCTACGCTGATGGAGATCATATGGTTTTGTTCTGTATTTTTAATATAAGTTATATTAATATATTTTCTACTTTTGAATCAACCTTGCATTCCTGGAATAAATCAAATGTAATCCTGAGTGTTATGTATCTTTTTAATATAGTGCTAAATTTAGTTTGACAATATTTTGCTTAGATTTTTTAAAATGTTTTTATTTGTTTATTACATACAGGGTTTTACTGCACAGTTCAGGCTCATAGTGATTCTCTTGTCTCAGCCTCTCTAGCACTGGGATTACAGGTGTGCGCTACCACGCCTGGTTTCAGGGCCAGCACGGCACAACTGGAACATGTGTGCAACATGCAATACCCGAGTCTTTGCACATGCCAGGCAGCTGCATAGACTCCTGGGCTCTCTCTCTGGCCTTTTCTTAGATTTTTTAAATGGATGTTTGTTAGTGACATGATCTACATATTTTCATTTTCTTTTCTTTCTTGGTTTCAATAGGAATCTAATATTCATCTGAAGTTCAGAAGCTTTTTATTCAGGCATTGCTATAGTAACAATTCCAGTTTTTCTATCATTTGAAGGATTACTTGTTTTTGGGTAGCTACCTGTTTTATTGTAATTCTGATTGTCTTGCCTGGCATAGATGGGCTCTGTTCCATGTTCCTGTTCCTTCTAGAATACAACCTAAAAAGGGTGCTGAGATTTGGCATATGCTGTTTTCATGACTGAGGGTAAGCATATAAGAGCCAACATATAACCACAATCTGGCCAGCGTCGCATATTCTGATTGACCAAAGTGAGTCCCATAAACAAACCCAAAGTCAATGAGCCCAGAACATGACAATTAAAATTTAAATGTGACAGAGAGAGAACAAGCAACTTTTTACTAGTTGTGGTCCACCATAGTCATCTCACATGGTCACAAAGACTTTTTGCTTTCTACACTCTCACCAAAATATCCAATAATTTACCTATGGCACTAGGGTCTAGCTCCAGGATCTGAGATTGTACATCACTGTAGATTCAGTTTTCTTATCATTGTCTTATCTTTCTGTAATTTAAGTACAGAAAAGTCAATTTAGATGCTCCCTCTCCCCATCTTAATTCTAGAATTGTCCAAGGAACCCAAATACCCTCCACTGGAAAAACGAAGACCAGGAGATATATCATTGATATTAGTTCATGGAAATTCTGAAATTTCTCTGGGAAGTATAGCAAGGCCTCCTGCTCTAAGAGTAGCAAGTATTTCTTTTTTTTTTATATTAAGTATTTAGGCTTTTTTTATTAAAGATAGTACAAATTAGAAATAAAACAAAAAATTCAAGTGATACAGATTTTTCACTTAACAAAGTAATATGAAGCAAGTATTTCTTAATTAATCTGTGGTCATTGTTCCTAGAAGCCTTTTCTCAAACAGCTGTTTTCCTTGACTCTTACCTTTTTCAAAAAAAAATCATACTTCATATTCCATTGTTTTCCTCAGCTGTATCTTTAAAGGAACTTTTTCATTTTATTTCCTGCCAATAAAATGTTTATAGTCCAGCTGTATTAAAAGTGTAGTCTCTTCTGTCGTGAGTGATCAGTTTCTTTTAATTTGGGCTATTGGCAGTTTTGTAAACATAACTCACTCAACACTTTTTAAAAAGGGGTTCTATTCATTGTGCAAAATGGAGTACACTTTTCTTTTGGAGGCCAAACATTAAACCTAAGCATGGGTCCTTTCTTATCTGAATTCTCTTATATTCTTCTGTAGTCTTAGTTCTTGATCCATTTCATCCATTTGGAAGGGGTGCACAGGGAGGTATCTTAATCCAATCAGAGACTTTAATGCAGGTGTGACACCCAAGGCTTTGATTGGGTATTTGCTTTCAAGCTCTGCCTTAATGCCCACAATCTTAGCCCTTGAAGTGCAAAATTGAAAATATTTTATCTTCGGGGAAAGAGCCATAGCTTTAAATTTTACCCTTCAATTTCTTGGATCTGGAGTTTTATTTTCTATTATCTCTCTTTAATAACTTGAAATATACCCAATAAATCTGTGGTTTGAACAGAGAGCAAAGTTTTGAGACAAAGTGTGTTCTTTCTCTAGGAAGGATATTTAGATCAGGTTTACATTTCACACAAATTATGTATGGAATTTATTGAGTTTGTTTAAAATTTTAAATTTATTTTTATATAATTTTATTTTTACATTAAGATTTTTCTTTCTGTGTTATGTTCAGTTTATAACTAATAATACATATTCATTTTCTTTAGTTGATAGAAGTCTGTCAATTTTCCTAATTATTCTTAAGTAGCAGTTTCACATTTCTTCTCTAGTATATTATTTATTTCTACTATCGTAATTTTTTAAAAAATTATCAAAATGATGGTAAATTTATTTTTAAAAGAATACAAAATAGTGATAGAAAAAAATATTAAAAATGATGCAAGATGGCACAAAATGAATAGGAATTCAACAGTGGTTGCTGGATTATGTGATGCTATCTCCAAATTAGTTATTCAGATTACCAGATAAAAATGTGCAAGATTCATTTAAAGAAAACAAAACAATAACAAAGAAGTTATAAGAAAGTCAAAAGAGGAAACAAAATCAGAGTAAAAAGAAAAATAAAATTAAGCATTACCTGTTTCTTTCAAAAGACCAGCAGAAACTGACAATACAATTGTCTAAGTTGTTCTGCAGATATACCTAAATATATCTTTTTCCCTTCTTTCATTTGTCTATTACCTTAATTGTTGTGCTTGTTGTCACAACTGCTTTTCTTTTCTCCTTTGTATTGATTCCGTTGTGCTTACTTTACTTCTTAAGTTGGGAACCCTTTCATTCCACTCTTCTTCTTTTGTTCACACATATGTGGAAGCCTGTACAACTTCCTCTGAATACCATTTTGCTGCACCTCTTACTGTACTATTCAGTTTTAAAAATCATTTAGTTTTTTATAATTTTCATTCTGTTTTCTCCTTTAAGTACCAATTACTTAGACACAGATTTAAATGTACATGCATTTTAAATCATCTTTGTTTGGTTTTGTATCTCAGTTGTATTATTCAGAGACTAGATGTGCTGGACTCTGATTCACTGAATTGTTTTGAACTTGATCTGTATCAGAGTACAAGTGTGTTGGGAAGTAGAAACTGAATAGGAAGGGGAATGACAGAATTTTTTGGTAAGATGGTGATAATCCATATTTTGATAGGGGCTTGAAATATAATTGTCACAAATGACCAAATCAAACGCTTAATCAGAGCATGGCATGGTGGTGGTTAAAAGACATGGTGCTTATGTTGGGTGTGCTGCGTCCCAACACTGGGAGGCTGAAAGGGCATTTGAGCCCTGCCTAGGAAACTTAATGGCTTGGGAGACCTTGTCTCAAAATTTTAAAACCAACTAATAAAAATGGCCGTGGGTGTAGCTCAATGCAAAAGTCCTAGGATTAATCCCACGTACTGTCCCTGCCCCAAGAAATCAGGCCCTGAAGTTTTGTAAGGCACATACACTATTGATGTCTGAAAATACACATTTTTCATGCCTGAAAATTTCTTTTCTAGGGCATTGATTTCGGAAGTTAGTGATAAACAATTTTGAGTTAAATGTTGGTTTACACAAAGCACTTTGAAACTATTTTTAACTGTTTTGGGATTTCCACTGTCATTCTTGGGAAATCATCTGATAGCCTATTTGCTGCGCTTCTGTGCAATCTGTTTGGCTACTTTCACCACTTTTTTCTTTATTGTTACTGTTTTATACCTTTAGTGTAGGCAAATCTAAATAAAGATTTTTTTTTTCATTTATTCCACTAAAATTGATAGGCTTTCAAATCTGATTCTGCCGTTATCCATTCCAGGCTTAAGTTACAATTCTTTGGAATGACACCTCTCTCCCTTTTCAAAATGAGCTTTTCTCAGACTCCAATATCATGATACTCTTTACTCTGTTCTCTACTTTGTCTCTACTATGTTCTGGATGATATCCTCTGAACAGTCTTACGGTTTATTGACTTCTCTAAGAGACGTTACATATTGTACATGTGATAATTCCAATATCCGTGCTCTTAGGTTTTGTTTATCTGGTTATGCCATCTTTTGTGGATATTCTGAGTTTCATGTTCTTTGAAACATGAGAATTTTTTGGTATATGGGTTTCAAATGGTTTTCATAGAGTATTTATATTTGCTTACACTTGATGCCTTTGGATACTACTCATATAATATGATTTTAAATAAGTTTCCAGCATGAAGTTGTCAGAAATGGCCTCAATTATGTGTAATTGGGGTCTTGTAGTTGCCAATGCTCAGGAGACACATTCATCTCTACTATTTAGCAAAATTTGAAAACCTAGATTGGCAATTCTCTTCTCTGTGTCCTGTTACAGCGTAGGTTTTTTTCTTACTTTAAACTTCAGGAGTCTGAACTGTAAGTAGTGTTCTCTGGTGTGACCTTAAAGAGTGTGTTTTCTGCCTGCTATGCACTTGGCCCATTAAGCCCAGGGAATGAGCCACCAGGGACTGGCAAATACCACCAGGGAGATGAATGCCTATTGTGCTAACTCTCTTCTCTGGATTTAGGTATTATATGGATGAGGTCAATTCTTTCACAATCCTAACTTTGTTGTGTAATGATAGGCACTTCTATCATGAGAAACTGGATTATCATTTAAATTTCAAATGTTTCCCTTTTCTCTAAATTGTAGGGAAAATTGCTTTATATTTAGGCATCTTTGGTAACTTGCTATCACTGGATTCCTTTAGTTTTCTGCACTACATATCAGTGATAGTGTATATAAAAAATAACAAAAGCATTTACATTCATATTAAATGATTTTTACTCTACCTTCCACCTCATTTGCAAAAAAAGCAGACTATTTTATCCTCCCCTCTACCCCCATTACACAACTCCTTTCATACAACCCACCCCATCAGCCACTAAAAATAAACAAAAATCCAATTAAAAACCATGTGCTTGCTCTGCAAACACAGCTTCGCGATAAATCTCTTGGCCTCCCCTTTCAACCAGATTGTCATCCCTAAATATCCTAAATCTTCCTTTATAAAAATTTTGGAGCCTGCACAGTTCGTTCTGTTTCCTCCTTTAAATTCTCCAAAATCTTGGTTGTTGGATTGCCCTTCACTATTGATTTTGGATTAGTTATTTTTGCTTCCATGGAAATCTGAAATCCACAAACACGAGAATTTTCTTTCTGATTCTCAGTTCCTTTGGTGCAGCTTCTTCCAGCTTCACTTCTGCTGTTCCTCCGCTGATCTCACCTAAATTTAAAGGAAGATGTTCGAATTAGAGCCCTTGCATCTTGTCAGAATTGAGTGCTCTTTGTTTCATAGAAAACAGTTTCAATTTGGCATCTTTCTTTTCTGAAAAATCTAGTAACTGCTCTGAAAGTTTTACCATCCATGACAGCAGAGAGTTTTTATCCAGAGCACTGATGCAAAAGAAGCCAGAAGTAAAGTTCATTTTTCTTCATTGTATTCTTTACATACTTAAAGCAGAACAATAACAATAATTTTTTTGTCCCACAAAGCAATATGGAAAGGCAAGAACTGAGTTGGGACTCTAAGTCTATTCCTCCTTATCTAGGATTTATGTAGTATATGATTTCTTGTACATCTGTATTTTTAAAGTAACTAAAAAGCACAAGGCTGGCCAAATATCTCAGTTGATTGAAGTGCCTGCAAGCAGGTGCAGGGGCCTGGGGTTTCGATTCCTGGGCCTGCTGTGCCGGCCCCACCCCTGGGGCGTGCTGAGACAGCAATTGAGACTGGACATGGTGGTGCACGCTTGTAATCCCAGCTCTTGGGAGGCTGTAAACAGGCAGATCACTATGAGTCCAATCTAGTAGTGAGACCCTGAACGCCCTGTAGACCCTTCCCTAAAATACCAAAAAAAAAAAAACAAAACAAAACAAAAAAAAACCACATTCTAAAATAAAATGCAAAGGTGTGCGACATAAGAAAGGTGAATGCCCCTTGCATTGTTTCTGCCTACTTCTCACCGTATGGACAATCTCTGATCACAATTTGATGTCATTTTCTAGCTCTCTCTAAAGCCCTTAAAATATTTTAACTAAATGTATTTAATTCAGTCCTCACAACTCTATTGTTACGACCCCCATTTTCCAGTACAGAAAATGAGGCACAGTAAATGGGATAACTTACACCAAATCTCACCCCACAAAGTGGCAGTACTGACATTTTGACTCAAGTATGTGAACTCTAGTGTTTGTGCTTTTGGCTAATTTTTTCCATTTTTATTTTTATTTGGATATGATTTCAGTGCATAATGATTACACCCTTTGTGGGGAGTTAGAACATGTACATAACTATTTTTTTAAATTCATTCTCTCTCTCTGTCTCTCTGTCTCTCTGTCTCTCTGTCTCTCTGTCTCTCTTTTTCTCTCTCCTTTTGGGACAGAGTCTCACTCTGCAGCTCAGACTCATAGTGATCCTCCTGTCTTAGGTACCAGATATTGAACTCAGGTCCTTGTGCTTACCAGGCAGGTCCTTAGACCACTGAACCATCTCCCCGGCCCTAAAATTGTCTTTGAATTTATTGTGAAATTATGTTGTTTACAGTATATATGCATAAAGATTTTGTATGCATAAAGTTAATACTTAATAGTTTTGGTATATTATACCTTATGTCAAAATAAGGCATACTCTGCTGTTCAATTGCATTTCATCTCATATTGCCTAATATTGTCACATTGTCTTGTTGATAGTATTTGGCTCAGACCATCTATTTCCATGCCTTATCTCTCCTTGTTCTTTTAAATAAAGTTTGGTCACCTTGTAGAAGTGGCATGGATCACCCACCCAACACTTGGTCTAGACAAGATCTATGATAACACCTGCCCACCAACAGGATGCGGAAAGGCTTATAATTCACATGAGGGGGCCTTGTGGGAAAAGCCAAGGGATTATGGCTGATCCAAACACAGCTTGAGAATAGGGGAAGGGTACAAACTAAACTGCTACTGTAACCAATGGTTGCTACTGGCATGACACTCTTGTCCACTGGCAGATGCCTGTGTTGGCTGAACTTTTTGCTAGCACTACAGGAAAGACAATTGAAAGCTTCTCATCAGCTTGCCCAGAAGTTGGAAAGAAGGGAAAGGTGTAGTAGAGAAGCCATCAGAGGTCAAATATCAAAAATGGATTCTGACCCTCTTTTATGCACATGTTGGGTGTGTTAGTTCCTAATTGTTAACTACTTTTTCAAAGCATATCAAATTACCCTTTGATTTAACTAGGAGTTGTTTTCTTTATTCACTAGCATTTCTCATGCCTACCATTTTACTTTTCTTGGAGTTCATTTTTTGCTGTGTTAGAATATTTTTGTTGATAGATAATAAAATATAGATGATAGAATCTTTTCTTTTGTCTTTCTACTGAGTGCTAAAGGATGTATATACAAAATAATTTTCTCCCAAAACTTTGCCTTATGCTCCCTGCTAGTATCTGCTTTTGCCAATAAAACCCTCCAATCTTGTTTTGTTTCCACTTTTATTTCCTCAACCCTCTTTTCTGATAAATATAGTTGTATAATAATATCATGGTTCACTAGTGCTTCTTCTGCAAAGAATTCATGTACAAACAGAAGCACATGACAAAATTTCGCTTCCCTTTGAGAGCTCCACATTTGGGGACAAATGCAGCCATTGCCATCTTCCCCAAAATTGTGGACTCAGTGGATTTCATGGTGCAAGGCCCAACCACTGTATATGTTGGTGGGATACACATGATGGACTAATTTGTGTACAGATTGCAGAATGAGAAAATCAGGCTAATTAAGATGCATGTCACCACACACACTTACCACTTCTCTTGTAAGAACACTCAGAATCTGTTCTGTTGGTAAGTTTGAAGCAGACAATTTGTTGTTATTAACTAAAGCCACCTTGCTGGGCAATAGATCAGTGGCATTTATTCCTCTTGTCTAACTGAAATATTACACCCTTGGATCAAAATTTCTCCTTTCCTCAACGCCACCTCCCTCTCGGGCTTCTAGTAAATATTCTCTCTACTTGTAGGTATTTGACATTTTTAGATTCCCCATGAAGAGGATATCACAAAGTGCTCATTGGGGAAGTTACACTCTCTGTTTTGAACTCTTTAATTTTTAAAAATATTTTATTTCATTTTTGGTATCAGAAATCAAACTCAGGAATTCATACTTGCTAAGCAGGTGCAGTTCTGCTGAGCTATATTCCTAGCCCTTCTGTTTTTAACTTTTAAAAAATATTATCATATCCAATATATTTAAAGTCATCTCCTCTTTTTGAGTATTGTATTAACTTTCTTTCCTCAAGAGTTAGTTCTGTTCATCTTTTATCATGTTGGAATCTCAAAAACGCTTGCAACTTTTTCTTATCTGTTCATTTTTGTTTTTCTGTTCAAAAATAGCTCTTTACCTCTATGAAGATTCTGGCTTCAGTGAAAGACCACTTTTTCTGTGGTTTTTGAGTACCTGGATGTGCTTCCAGGTGAGGTACAACAGACATCACATTTCCTGCATTGATGCTGCCCCATTTACCCTGATTTTTCACCTGGTCAAAGCACCGTTCTCACTCTATGCCCCAAGTGACATAGTCTGTTTTTGTCAGCAGGTCAGTGCCAGTCACAACTGCTTAACTCAAGTGATAGTTTGGGAAAAAACCAAAAATGCCCCACATATGCGTCCCTGGTCATATCCTGGCTATGTTTTGGTTATAAATATGTATGTTCCCTTATTTCTAATGATTTATGCCCAAACAGCCTAAGCAGTCTCTACTGCCTTACATTTAAGCTTTGTCTATCTTGAGTTCCCGTGCAGAAATTCTTTTGAAAATATGTGACTAACCTTTGAAACAAGCCATTAAAAATCTTTCCGAACATCTGACTGTGTCCATTAATAATTTCCTCACATGAAAGTGATCGATGATGTAGAATGTACCTAAGGAGAGTCACATGGAGAGAAAACACTCTCTCAGGCTTTCACGGAGAGCACATTGGCCAAGCAATGACCGTGACTCATCCACATGGCTGACACTGACAAAGGTTCTACAATCTGAGGTACAGGATCTCAGGATACATCCTGAGGGGATTTCACTGACCTTCTCAGACCCAAAAGCTACAACTCTTGTTGCATAGGTCCTGCTTTACCTTGGTCTTAACCATCCAGCAGAAAAGTATAAAAACGAAGTATAAGAAGTAAAGCCATGCTGTTATGTTGAGCTGTAGGGGACTCAGGTCAACAATTTCTCACATTGCCAGTGAAGTAGAAGACCCAATACTATTATGGACTACTGGACTCTTTTAGAATATTTTGCTGAGTTAACACACCTATAATATTCAAATAAAGGAACTAAACAAAAAAAGGGTATACAGATGAATGTCCATTTTGTATCTCTGTATTCAAAATGGTTAAGATAGATATATAGTTGCATTCTCTTAATGAATAGAGGGATTTGTTGTAATGGTGTTTGTAAATAGGATATCAAGTCTGCATCTTGTACAGCAATTAACCACTAGGAAGAATGTATGCCATGTGTTAATTATTGAAACTGTCCTACCAATTTGGTTTGAAACTGTCTCATTGCTATTTGTTTCTCAATAAATTTATGGGAAAAAATAATTTCCTCACATGAACAACACGTTGGTAACTTCTTTTAAGCTTTGAACAATGCTACATTCTCATTAATGATGATACTAATGCATATCAAATACATAGTATATAAAAGAAAAAACTTACAGTTCATACCAGAAGGTGATTAAACTTAATGATAATGATTTGATTTATAAAAATAAGTTCTTGTGATAAAACTGGCATACATCGATATATACTTTAGTCTTGTTATAATTGTAAACTTAGACGTGGTTTGGCTCCTGTATGAACTCAGAAAGAGGCAGTATAGCCTTCTAATGTCATGTGGGTTTTAATATATCCTGCACTAGTACAGATCAGGTGTAGGAAGCAGTCATGTAGCAGAGTAACCACTGGGGTGGCCAAGATGCAGACCATCTCTGACACGTGAGATGTCGTTTCTGTTCGATTTTCAGTGTTCTGTAGTGCACCATAAGCCACATTGGCCAGGCAGGTGATCTTCTATAATTTGACTAGGGTGGGTGGAATAATTTTAATTGCTAAGAAATTGCATTTTCATTGTAAAGCAATTCAAGTTATAGCAGATTCATAATGCAGCTATTGTAAAAATGACATTTCAGTGACATTTCTGTGAGAACATGGTGCTTTTGCAAATGACGTGGTGAGGGCATAGCAGTTATGCGAATAACACATTTTCACAATACGTGTGCTGGGAGCATAAATAATGATATTGGCAATAATATTAATAATAATTGTATTTCAGCAGAAAAAATCCTTTTATCCATGTGATTCCAAAGTTCTTTAACTCAGATGCATGCACTGTACACTCCACTTGAGTAAATCGGTCTTGACTTTCTGATGAAAGGGAACTGAAGAACCACGTTTGCCCAACTCTGTAGCAAATTAGTGCCAGATGTAGAATCAGAACTCTATTTTCTTTTTAAAAGTCTTTAGGGATGAGTCACTGGAATGAATATCATGTAGGTACCCAATATCATATTGTTCTAGTTTTATTGTAGATGTACTTCTGTCAGTTTTCCGGCATATTTTAGGTGAGCAATTAACATCTTTTCTCTTTGTGTGCATAAAAGAAAATGTTGCATTGTTTTATTTCTGGATGAAGTGACTTGCTCATTTCAAATATGTTTATAGAATACTCTAATAAGTTAAATAGGTAAGCTGCTTTTGCTAGCCAGAGGGCATATTATTCCCACGGTGGATATGTCATCACCATTTTATTTTCACAATGTCATTATCATGTCATTAATATAGAATTTTCCCATTTTTCCCCTCTACATATATTTTAAAAGAAAAGTAGCTCCTTAGCAACTGGATTGTCAGTGATTGGGAATAAGGTCTGGAGTGGCGACTGTCAGTAAGTATGACCCATCTGGTCAGCATTCTGCCACGAGGGTCACTGATATAATTTATTAAACACACTACTAGCCAGAGGAAAATTTGCATTTATTTACATAACTTTTGAGCAAATGTCTCTGCCACTTACTTTGTTGGTTTCATCTCAGCGTGTATAAGTGAAATAGCTTTACTATAATTTAAGAATCGAGAGCCAGAGTCCAATTGCATATCATTAATACCTTATACTTAGATTAATATTTACCCCAATGTAGAACATACAGAACCCGAGACCCTCTCCCATAATTGAGGGAACTGAAATACAGTGTCAAAGGCATCCTTTAGAAATTCCAATATTGATTTTATTTGAAAGATATTTGCTAATCACCAACTGTTTACTTTGTAATACATTAAGTTAGCATTGGAAACATACTTTGTTGCTTTATTAGTATGTGTTTGGTCTTTGGAAAGGTAAATATGGTAAGTCAAATTTAGATGAAAATTTTTGCTTTAGGAAAGCATATTTCTTTGCTTGTCAGTTGCACTATTCTTTTATAAATCCGACTTCCTTTTCTAGGCGAAGAGCACGATTCCAAGTTAACTCCATGCCTAGTTTGTGGCCACACCAATTAGCAAAGGGCTACTGAATTCTTCTGGTTCACAGGCTGTGATTTCCATCCTGTTGGGATCACTTGGTCTCATGATATCTAGCTTTCAATCAGAATTATGTGGAGTGGCTTCTTTATTTCCACAGCTCACAGGCAGTGGCTTCTCTGTGCTGCCTACACGAGGTGCTCATGTCTCTTGTTAGTGCTCTCTCGGATGCCTAAATGACAAGGTGAATCAATGCATGTTACAGCCACAATGCAAATTTGC
>NW_004524619.1:1770137-1772825 GCF_000260255.1 Octodon degus | reverse complement strand
AAACAGTAAGACTAATCTTATGTAAAAAGCCCATCTGATTACTAGAGTCTAGATGTGGCCACTTAGATGAGTAATAATAAGTGCCAGTCAAAACTAATGAAAGGGTTGTATCTCCTTAAAAACCTGGGTTCCGCTGCCTGTTAGAGAGTGAAACATTGAAGCAAAATCTGAGACACCAAGACACTGAGGAATCATTTCAAACAATAGTGAAAAAGAGCTATCCAGGTAGTGCCTGGCCTCACAGAGATAACGCTTCGTCTCAGCTGAGCCTGTGACACCAGGCTCCTAGGACCTGCAACCACTGTCTTGCACACTGCTAGTATGTCACTTTCTCATGACCGGCTCACCAATTCTGCATCTATGGATAGGCTCAGATACCTAGTCACCTCTTGTATGAAGAGGGATGTTCATAATATTGAGTTGTTATGTCTGCTCCTGAGCTGCTTAGTGATTCCATACAGGTTACTTATAGGCACTGTCCAAAGGAGAAAGATGTGAGCTGAGCTTGGGGTTGGCCACGCCCCACTCCATTTGAACACAGCCCTTCCAATTCTTAAGTAACATTTTGCTTCTAAAAGAGTTCTTATGCATGTGGTTGTGACATACAATTCCAGTTCCACTCCTCATTTCACAGAAAGCCAAATAAACTGAAGAGGGGAAATGATTTACCAGTTCAGGGCCATGTGGCTAGATTCAGGTAATTAATAAGACAGGAACTATTTTGCCTAATTGACAGAGAAATAACAAGCAGAATTTGGCGGCTGGAGAATTAATGAGTTGGTTAGCTGCAGATAAGCTATAGTTTTTGATTGGTACTCACTTGCCATCCCTTTTGTTTTACTGTTTCTTAGCCAGCATATCTGGTTCTTCTGGCAGGAATCTTGGTTAAGCCACCTACACAAAAGAGGAGCATCTCCCTATAATAGATTTCTCAGCATGGAATATCCCTGTGGACAACAAAACCATTTTTCCCATCCTTAGACTTTTTATCAGAAGAGCTCATTTTGGCACCAGAAAAAGAGTTCTGGCCATGGCAATATATTGGCTGTGATTCTAGATCCCATGGTGCTGATACCAGAGCCCAAACCTCTGGGACTCAAAGACTTTCTTGGACAAAGAATGGAAATTCTCATCCTGAGTTCTGTGCCCTGTGCTCATGGAATGGGGACTTTATATCCTACTAAGCTACTCACCGCTCTGTCTGTTAAGCTGAGATCTCTGATAGGTTCATAGGATGCCTCTGACTTAATTTTGTGCAAACCTCTCCCTCCGTTGTCTGACTTCCTTTATTCCTGTAGGGTGGCAGCTGCCGCCAGCCACTCTGCAGCATCATTCAGAGGAGCTCCAGGGAACAGCCAAAACTCCCAATGGCTGATGTTACACTACTGGGTTCAGTCCCAAATATTTCCTACTTTGTGGAAAATATATTTAAGGAATTTCTACTTAGAGCCAGAGGTACCAAAACTGACCAGATACTGTTGTGCAAATTGTTTGCACTATGTGCTTGCAGTCTCCTAAATTGAGTTGTGGGGGTATTTTCTGTAATAACGTATCATATTTTTCTGACGCTCAAATTGAGGTCACAGATTAGATTCGCTCACTGAAAAATGCAGCTTTCTTGTGTAGGAAGAGAGAATATTCTTGCTTTTTTTTTTTTTTTAGATTCTAAATTCTTTCTCTCTACGTAAACTTCCTCCTCCTTGCTTTACCTCCCACCTTCAAAGCAAAGGTACCGAAAGCTGGAGGGTTAAATAAAGGTGCTGTCCCTTTAAAACCAGCAACAGCAAATGGGTTTTAATAACCCAACAGGATCTTGGTCCATCATAACATTTAATCTGCATTATATCACACTTCCTAATCACTGTTTCCATTCCAATTGAGAGCAGAGAGGGTGGGCAATCGGGACATTTCACATAAGTGCCAGTAAAACAAGTTTGCCTTACAGCTGGTGAGCCCCAACACACGTTCACAGTGCCTTATGGTTGTGTTCAATCAGATGATCCCATAAACTAAAAATAATAACCCTTCATACTAATATCTCTTCTCCTTCACTGTTGCTGGTCGCTATGGTGCTGCATTCGACTGTGAAGAATTCACCGCCATTATTACCCTCAGTATCTCTCTCTCTGAAATGTGATCTAATTGCAGAATCCACACCTGTTCCACAGTTCAATAGAACTCAGCTTTGATGGAGGCAGACTTTCAAATCATGCACACACACATGCACGTACACACACACACACACGCACATGCACGCACGCGCAAGCACACTTGTGCTCGCACACACATAGACGATTATCTAAGAGTTCAGTTGGGGCCAAAAATAAATAAATTAACAAACAGGGTAAGTTTATCAGAAAATAATGTTATGGAGAGGAGGAGGGAAAAAAAGGCTGTGTTTTGTGGTCACTGGAAGATTGCTGATGGGTGCATAAATAAGGCATGCTGGAACATCTGTTCTTTGTTGTGCATTCAGCTTTTTAATGTGTTCAAAGAGCAGCTCTGACGCATCGCTGACTACCACTCCCCATCCGAGCAACATTTTACCAGAAAATAATAAACCTTCCTGGTGGGGTGCAGGGAGCCAAGGCATTCAGGCAATGCCATTAATTTTGAAATTTCTCTTTTTCTGGGATTTAAATCTCTCTGCCTCTCTGGTTTTCTCTGTCTCTCTCTGTCTGTCTCTGT